>NC_081836.1:32896337-33191337 GCF_030867095.1 Alligator mississippiensis
GAAAACCTCCCCCTCTTGGGGTAGGCAAACAAATGTAGAACAGCCCTTGCTGGGTGCCAACAGAACCCCATCTCTGGGTTATATTCTCCTGTAAGCTCTCAGAGTCTTACTGATAGTTCCAAGGCAAATCAGCTGTCCTAGGGCAAGAGCTCCATCCCTTGCAGGGCCAGACTGCTCTCATATGCTGGCCTAATGAGCCTCCAAAACCCTTCCCCATCCATTTAGGTGACCCTGCATCTCTCCACAGGTGTTATCTCCCTGTGGCTGATGACCTGCATGACTTCTCAGGTAGGGCTTATATAAGGAGCTTGCAGTCCCTTGCTTCTGTGCTACCTACCTGCCTCCTGGGTACAGTTCACCAGGCTGCTTCCTTGCACTGGGGAAGTTACCCTCTCAGAGTCTCAGGGTTCTTGCCTTCAGCTGGCCACCTGTCCATTTGCTGCCATCAAGCTAATTAATAGCTAACTGGTCTCCTGAATGCCAGTTCTCCTACAGCCAGCCTATTCTAAGCAATCGTCCCTTGCCTGGCTGCAAGTGTTCTTTATTTCTTTAATGCAGCTCCCTGCCCGGACAGCAGGGATTCCTGGCTGTCTTCCCTCTTACAGCTAGCCTGTATTCAGCTTCCCTGGGTCCTAACTGCAGTGTTTTCTCTCCTTAAAGTAACAGGAGCCTCTAGGATTCCTGTTACAGCAGGATTATTACGTATAAAAACTGTGACCATTGTTTCCTTGTTTCCTCTCTGCCTAACAAGCCTAGAAAATTTTATCACACATCAGTCAAAAACATCCTCCTTCCATTCCCATGTCTCCTTTATAGGTAGTAAGGGTGTTGTTTTGGGGTGAGGAAGAATTCAAAAGTAGGTACAAATATTGTCTAGTAAGCTCATAATATCCCCATCTCTCTTGGATCTGGACTTCACGGCAGTGTCAGTAATCTCTTTTGTTTATTGGATTACTGGATTACTGCAATCTGCTCATTGCAGGGTTATCTGTGAGCATAACTTGGAAATTTCATCTGATGGAACATGCATGATTGTCCTCCTATGTATTCCTTAATTCCTGTACTAACTTCCTGTTTATTTATACCCACCATTCAGAGTGTTAATATTAACCTATCCATTGCCATACTGCTTTGGTTCTGAGAATCTGGTAGACTGCCTTTCTCCGTATTAACCTCGATAGCAATTTAGAGCAGCTGTTAAATTCAACATAAAAATCCCAAAACACAGGAGAAGGGTATTATTCTAATGTAGGCCCTTTGTCTTCCCATACTTGCCTAACAATCAGAATCCCCTTATCTCAGCTCAATACCCGGGGTAGAGACTGGTCTAGGCTGTGTACAGGCATTCAGAGATGTTAGGGGGAGGTTAGATTGTATTAAAAGCCACCTGATCTAAGGTAAATTGGGATGGGAGGAAGCTAGCAGGGTGGATGGGAGGACTGAGGGTGCAAGCAGGCTTTATGAGGGGATGAGAGGTTCTGCAGAGGAATCAGGGGGGCAGGCAAGATCTACAGGGATGTTGCTGAGTCTGGGACTACCCCCCCTCGCCCAGTAAACCTACACCCCCCATCTCTCCTGCCCCTCACCTCATCCTAACTTACTTCCTTAGCTTCTGGCATTGGTGAACACTGATAAAACCAGCAATGGGAGTGGCTTGCAGGATAGGATGGGGTTGTGGGTTCAGGGGGGTGCACCTGGGGGTTAGGGGTAAGGGCTGGGTGGCTAAAAATAGCCTGGTGCCAGGGAGGGGGTAGGAAAAGTGCAGCCCCAGGGCTTTCTAATCGCTGAGAATTGTAGAGCAGTTCAGTTAGATTGGTCTTGCCAGGCCCAAGCTAAGTTAGACTCGGTGGCAATGCGTAAAGGGTACACATGCACCCCCTGTCAGGCCACGCTCCCTGTTTAGGTGATGGGCAGGGGGGCAGGTGGGAGCACTGGTGCCCCCCTGCGAGTGCTGGCTGGGGAGCAAGGCTACCAGCAAAAGCATCTGTGCTGCTTCTGGAAGTGGCACAACCACTTTTTGGTGAGGCGTTTGGCCACAGGCCTCCCCCAGTTAGTGCAATTGGCCACTGGGCCCCACCCCTCTCAGTCAGTGGGGATTGGCTGCCAGGGAACCCTCCTGGTCAGTGGAATTGGCCACTGGGGGGACCCGCCCTGGTGCTGACTGGTGTTGTGGGAGGCACAAACCCCGCCCCCCCCGACTCAAGAGGCACCAGTTGCCCATGGCTAGACTACCTTGGAGGTACACTTAACTTAGATAAGGTTGGCCATTTTCAGACCGATCTAACTGTCATGAACTTCTGCACTGTTTGCACATAGATCCACCTAGCAAGTTTATGGTCTGCACCCAGGTGAACTAAATTAGATAGATTTTTAATGTAATCTAACATCTCCTCAACCTCCCTGAATGTCTGTACTGAGCCAGAGAGGACAAATTGCAATGTGTGCTACTTATTGTTCTTCTCCTCAGAGAAGACTTCATGATGGTTGTACTTCATATACAAATTATTTTGTACATTTGAATGCTTCAAAAATCCCAGCATAAAATATGGATTTTCACCCCTACTATTCCTTATTCCACATATGGCTGCTGAAGGCATAGTGGAGAAGTGAAAGAAGGGTGTTCCATATGCCCAGTGAGAATTCAGTAAAAGTGGAAGCATATCTTGGAATACATATTAGAACGCATTTTATATTTAGTTGTATTCATTCCCAGATATGCTTTCATAAGCAAATTATTTTTTATTTCTGTCAATTTGGATATAGAATAAGGCTGTGTCTATCTTTTTTTTTCCCCTGGACCCACCAGTTCATGTTATAAATAGTGCAAGAAATGTGGGCAAAAAAATCCTTGCCTTGTGAGAATTCAGTGTTGTTTGCTCTCTGGTGTGGCATTTGCAATGTGCTTAGGATAATGAGATCCACAATATTCACCTCACACAAGGAACTGAAGTTTGAAATGCCCACTGCATCAGTAAGCTTAAAGGAGGGAGCTGGGGGAGGGGAATAAAATGGAACTAAAAATATTTTAAGAGACTTGGTTATATTTATTGTTTTCCAGTTTTCCTTCCTCTTTTATTTTATAAAACTGCCAAAGTGGGTAAAGATTTAGAATTTATAAACTTAATTGTACCAAACATCTCTTGTTTAACTTGTAGATATTTAGGAGAAAGCTCAGCTAATTAACACAAATTGCTACTCCATTGCCAGTTTTTAATGGTTCTTAGGACCAGATCCTTTTTTATACTGAATACAAGTTGAAAATGAAAAGTGAAGTTGGTTAGGGCCATCTTCAGGAACCATCTGGTACAGTTGTAGCAGCTATTTCTGATGGAGGCCTGACAGCATATAGTACAAAGAGTGTCTTTGCTTTTAATTGCATGAACTCTGCAAGCCCTGTACCGTTGCAACTTTATATCCTCTGCTCTTCACTGTTGTTCCTGTCTTTTAACTATGACGAACATACAGTAGTTACTAGTTTCACAGGTAAGCAGTCCAATTATAAATGAGCTTTATATACTTATGCAATTCAAGTTTTATAATGAATATATGAACTGGGCAAACTTTAAATGGTTCTATCCAATTACAATATAAAGGATCTGAAAAATAAATGTTACAAGAAGAAATTACAACAGTGTGTTTATAGTAAAATCATTCAAAAATCATAAAAGCATAAAACAGTAAAAAGAGATTAAGGTAAGTTAAAATGCGCTCATTAACTTTTTGAGCCTCCTCTTTGTTGAGCTTTCTTGACATTTTTTAACCCTATTTTAGATTTTTATATAAGAGATCACAAGATCCATGCAATACCAGCTCCATGTAACTTAATAATGCTACATTAATACTTGCATCCTATCAGTTGCAAATGCAAGGTAGTTTTTCCTTCCATCTGTTCCTTAGAGCTAAGTACAGATGTTCAAAAAGCCCAAGGAGGAATTGATCTAACTTATGTGGTTTTCTGTAAATGGCTTAGGTTGGATTGGTAGTGAATGGTATGCATGTTTGTGCTTTGGGGGAGGGGCATGCAGGCTGCCTGTACTGGCTGAGGCCAGTAGGTTGGGGGTGCTCCTGCACACCTCCCAGCATATCCTGTGGGATTTTAAGGTTGCCAGAGACTGCTGTGCTCAACTGAGAACAACTGTGCTCAGAGACTCAACTGTGCTCAACTGAGCACCCAGGTCACTGCTGATTGGCTGCCAGGCATGGGTAAGCAATGTCTCCAACCTCCCGCCATGTCACCGCATGGCCTTCTCCCACACCCAGCCCTAGGCTTTCAGGAGGGCCCCAAAGAAAATGCCCTTCATGAGTTGCACATGCCTCCATGTCCCTGCCTGCCTGTACCCTGCCAGGGTGCCCTGCTGGCTTTGCCCAAGCATGGGGACCCAAGAGCTGAGACATGTCCTGCTTACCAGTTTATGCAACTCTCTCTGGAGGCTGCGGGACATCACACATGCTCACCTGGACATGACCTGGCAGCTGGTCACCACTGCATGTAGCTTTTTGCCTCTGAGTCTCTGAGCTGGACCGGCCTATTGATTTTCATGCAGCTGACAAAAATGAAGTCACCCAGGTCTCCATGAATGTTAGGAGTGCTCTGTCACCACCTACCCACCACCAAGTGCCAGTTCTGGACCCACACCACTGACCACTGACTGGATTTAGACCTTTTGTATGAACTGAGCCACCTTCATGAACATTGTTGCCCAGCGCTGACCCGCCCCCCCCCCCCCCCCCACATCACACCAGGACATCAGCATGTGGCAATCCCTCATTCCAGAGAAGTGGATGGCCATTGCCATCATGAAGCTGGCCACCCCCAGCAATTACTACTACATTGCAAGCCAGTCGAGTATGGGGAAGACCATGGCCAGACAGGCTGTCTGAGTGGTGTGCCTGGTCATCCAGGATGTCCTGGCTAACTGCTTCAAAAGCACAAATTAAAGTTATCACTGTCAACTTTTGGATGTTAAACCAATCAAAAGCACCCCTTATTAAAACCTTTCCATGTGTCCCTAAGATTATAATGCAATAAAAAAAATCAAGCAAGCATAAGCTTAAGCAATCTGTCACTAATGAAAAATACTTTGTTATTTATCTTTGTACAACAAAGAAATATAAAATTAGAATTATTTGATGTGAGAAATTTTACACAGTAACATACTAGCAAAATACTTGACATTGCATATCTCAGAGCTTCCAGTAGCATATGACGTTTTAGTCGAGTGTCAGATAACAGGCAAATATTTATTTCCAAGAAAATATTCTGGAGTGTATTCAGTTTAATTTAACATGGATTTGACATTTGTTTTCCCAATTTCTTAAAATGAAGAATTTTCAAGGATAGTAAGACAATTGGACAGTTATCTAGGGAAGTTGTGCAATACTGGAGATTTTTGAGATCAAGTTAAACAAGCTCTGTTGTGATGGTAGAGCTGTACTTGATCCTGCCTCAGAGCAAAGGAATGGGCTAAATCAATGGTTCTCAAATTCAATTGGGTTGAAGATGCCATTTAACTTTGTTATACTTCTATGTATGCTTATGATTTTGTGTCATAAACAATAAAAGTAACATTTCATATCACAAAAATCACACCCTAACCACTCCAATCTAAGAGTTTTTGCATGGTGGTTAGTAATTTTTGCTTCATTTTCTTTGCCTCCCTTAATTTTCTTCTGCTTTCCCATTCCTTCCTCTTGCATCTCCTTTAGCAATTTGCCAGAGTTGCACACTGGTACACATTCCATAGTTTGAGAAATTCTGTGCTGGATGCTCATTTAGTGTCCCTTCCAGCTTTTCTTCTTTTCTTTTTTTGCCTTTTTTTTTTTTTTTTTGCTTTTATGATTTTACATATTAGACTTCTAATGTGTTATGTAAATGTTCAGCTATTTAAGTTCTATTTTGTTAACAAAACAAACATCATTTTTAGTCAAGAAGAAGGGACAAACATATTTAATATTACTTGATTCTAAGTTTTATTATGTGAAATTGTGTGGAACTGATGGTTTGGCATATCATTATGATGGCCAGTCAGATTTTGATTTCTCAGTGTACAAATATTTTTAACATTTTTATTTACCTGAAGCATTTAAAAAAAATAAAGAAAAAGAAAAAGGAAGAAGATCAAGCAATTAGCCTACAGCTACATGTAGCATGCTGGATTTCTCAGCTGGTAAAAATCATTTAGAATGTGTTATTTGTCATCAAGGTGTATGATATGCTATTTGCCTTTTAATGGCTTCCAGAAATATGTGTTTCACTTAATTTGAAATGAGCTTCCTTATCAATATGTCTTGCAATTAATTTAATCTTGTTTCTGCTATTTCCACAGTATTTTTCAATCCAGTGAACCTCATTACATTTGCAAATGCATTAAATTAGAGTCTGGATAGAAGAAGAAAGATGCTTATCAGTTAATTTAATTATGTTTCTACATTTGCTCATTTAATGATATGTCCGCCATTGTTGTTGTATAGCTTTTCTGCAGTAGCACTATGTAGAAATTAGTTCCTATTCCATGTAAAGTTTACGTTATCAGATAACTCCTGACAACTAGTGGAGGCACATGTTCAGTAATTTATGAGTCTAATCAAAAGTGATTTACTTACAGTCAAATGGCTGCAGTAATGGAATTGCTTTACTATAGTCAATAGATCATTGTAATATTTCCTGCTTTTTCATACACTGTAGTATTTTTACACAGTTTTGCATCATTAATTTAATTAAGAAATGAAATTTTACATTCTTATTGCAATGAACGTAACAAGTGACAGTGCTCTTCATTATGCAGTGAAACACTTTATTTGATTTGGGGTTATTGTGATTTCAAAGAGAAAAAGAAAAGGAAAAAATATATAGTGATATGAGCAAATGCAAAATGATTCAATCTTCCCAACACTTGATAGCTGATGCCTTTTTATTAGTTAAAATAATAAAGTCATTCTCACATGTATTAGAATCTGAGGTCATTGTGCATCAGTTATAATAATAAGAAAAGAGAGGAATGGATTTGATTGCATAGTGCAAAGCTATGACATTTAGCACACTTTCTGTTCCACTGCAGTTTGAGTGCTGATATCTAAGCACATTAGAAAGAGAAGTTTTTACAAAATTAGTAGCATAAAGGCTCCTTATGTAAGGAAGTAAAATAAACAATAATCCCAAAGGCTACTGACAAATTGTCTCCAAATTCCAGCTGATACAATTTGGAAGTTTACCATCTACTTTTACCTTTTTTTTTTTTAAAGAAATGTATTAATTCTGTAGATGGCTAATTGTTATGGACTTGCAACCAGCTAAAAGACAGATGACCCAACTTATACTAAAACAGGTTTTGTAACAGGTTTTTTTTGTAACAGTTTAGTTTCTTTCTTTTCTTTTGAAATTACTTGAAACAAGCAAAAGAAGTGTATTAAAGAGGATCAATGTATTTGAATTGTTCAAGTGAATTATATTTTGGTTGCATAGGAAAGGCGTTGCTGTCAACCTCAGTGATACATGTGTAGTTCTGTTATACCACACTATGCACCAGTTTGTAATAAACGTATTACCAGGGTAACATCTTAACAAAATGTTTCTGTCCTCAAGCATTCAAAGTCACAAGTCAGTAAATGCTCTCATTATTCTGATAGTTGCCTTAGGTACTGGAGGGTGAAAGTGTGTGCATTTGTTCGTTTCTGTTAGTTAAAATGAACATAATCCTCTTGTGAAAAGCGCTAAAATATGCAAGAATATAGAGATGTTAAAGGCTTCAAAGTAGTCTTGGAATTTCTGTAATTCCAGCATTTTTACTGGTGTTATATACTCCCCTCCCTAGTGTGGAACCTAGCAAATTCAAGTTGAATGATATCTATTCTTTTTTTTAGCATGGCATTATGTCAGAGATGGCAATTTAGATCTAAGCCTCTTTTTCAGTGCTAAAAGCTTTCCCCAGAGTGTGTTCTGAAGGCAAAGATTTCTCCTGTCTTGCTGGTGAGAGTTTAGAAGGAAATCCATTCAGCTGTTCCATAGCTGTGAGCATAAAGCCGTTTTATTCACTAATAAAGCCTTTTTACATATCCGTTTCGTACTTCAATTTTTCCTAAGGGCTCTTATTGTGTATTGAGTCCTGGCCATGAGCAAAGGGAGTTGCATAAGTTGCATCGTGCTAAAAGCAGCCCTGGGAGGAACTCTGCATCAGAGGCTCCGTTGTCAGATGCATATCTTCTGAGTTCTCCTTGCTTGAATGACAAGGATAAAACATATTCCCCTCTCCTATCTGGGTATCTGTTCAGGTGAGTGAATGGAGGAGACTGGGAGAAAATCTCTTTCCCTTATTCTCTCCATGAAACATTGTGGGAGAGCCTGGGGATTACTTTGACCAGGTAATACATGTGGAACTGCAGCTGCCTGTCTACATTAGAATTCTACCACCAGTTAGCTGCCACTGGATAAAATACATCTTTCCCCTAGTGGGCGTGTCCACACAAGTGCGCATGTGCCTCTTGCCGTGCCTCAAACTCCTTTGAGGCGGGGCAACAGGCATGTGTGGGAACAAAAAAATGTTCCCCACACTGCAAGTGTGCAGCGCGGGGAGAAAATTAGAACCCTGGATATCCAGAGGCCTAAAAAAATCAACATTTAAAAAAGCAGCACAGGGTACAGTCCCTGACCATGCCCTGAGGCAACTAGAGGCTGGGTCCTCCATGGAGACGGTCTGGCTGTCAGAGCATCTCTATGCTTGGCGCTCGCCCTGGTGCTGAAACATGTGGCCGGCAAGGTTGCGTGTTTCAGCACCAGGGCTCTGGTGCCAGTGAATAAGGGGTTGGGGGGGCTGGAGGAGGGGACTATGGGGAGCCCCGCCCACTCCCCCAGCCCCCCCGAGGCCCCTGACCCATGCCTGGGCCAGCCCCTCACCCCACCAGCCCCCCCAAGGCCCCCAACCCCTGCTGGGGCAGGCTCCTCCCCCTGCCCTGGCCAACCCCAACCCCCAAGCCCCCCAATCCCTGCCCCCCCCACCCCATACTTAAAACAAAAAATAAAGACCCGGCACTTACCGGCAGTTGTAGCTTCTGTCTGGCTGCCTGGGGCCCCACCAGCACAGTGCGGGGCAGGCTGACAGCTACTGCAGCCCCAGCCTGAGCCCTCCTGTCCCTCCACTGCCCTGTGCTGCCTGGGGGGCTCTGCCAGGAGGCCCTGGAGCCCCTCCACCCCTACTTCTAAGGTAAGCAGAGGCTTCCCCCCCCCCTTTTTTTCTGGTTTTTTTAAAAAATTTTTTAAGTAATGGTGCCTGGGATTGTGGGGGTACCCTTGGGGGTGCAATTTGGGGGGGGTGAGAATGGGTGGGGTAGCCATTGGGGGGTCTGGAGGAGCAGGGGTGGGGTTGGGTGGGGCAGCCATTGGGCGGGGCTGCAGCAACTGATGGGGGATGGAGCCAGGTGGGGCAGTAATTCCGGGGTGGGGTGGGGCATGTGGGACTTGCAAGGGGGGTGGTAGCCCCTGTGAGGGCCATTTGTATGGGGGCTGAATCCCCTGTTGGGGGCCCATACCCCTTGTGTGGGGTTTGAACCACCTGTTGGGGGGCTGAATCCCTTGTTGGGGGCCCATACCCCTTGTGTGGGGGTTGAATTTCCAGTTGGGGGGTGTACCCTTTGTGAGAGGGCCAAAACCCCTGTTGGGGGGGCCAAACCCCTTGTGGGGGCCATCACCCTGTGGGAGTGCAGCAAAACTTGTATTCATGAATTCATGAAACTTGTATTTAGAGTTCACTTTATTATTTTAAGAGACTTGCTTTAAAACTGTAGATATATCAATAAAACATTGCCCAACTGATCACTGTCTCTGTCTTGCTCTCTGTCTTTGTTTTAGTTGTGGAGGAACATGGATTTGGGGGTATTTTAAAGAGTGACTTTGGGATTTTTTTATCAGGGATTTTTCAGTTTCCAATAGGGAACACCAGAATTCCTGCTAGGGAGGCCAGTGGCAGGACCCTGCTTGCTCAGAGCTGGCACTTTGGACCCATCTGGCTGTGGCTGACCTCCTGGCCAAATGGGGCCAGGAGGACATGCTTTGACAGTTCAGAGCAGGCCACCACACCCAGAACATCTTCCAGGTGATAGCTGCCCAGATGGCCAGGCAGGGGTACACATGGCAGTAGTGCCGCACAAAGACCAACCCTGCAACTGCAGTCCACTTGCAGCTGGCCCAGAGGGGCAGATGCCTCTATTGGCTCTGCAGTCCCCATCTAAGTCTGGCAGGTGCACAGCAGATCACAGCCAGGCAGCAGCCCCCACTGCCAGACTGCTGCAATGGGTAGAGGGTGCAGGGAACTCTCAGGGCTGCTTCAGCACTCCAGCTGGCACAAGGGGTAGTGTCCCCATATACGAGTTGGCTGGGCCCCAGAAGCTCCTGAGAGCTAGTAGCCCTGAGCTACTTGCCAGGGCAGCTTTTTATACTGCTGGGGACAGCAAAGGTACCGGCCCCAGGCTCTAGCTCCCCCTGGCTGAAGATCCGGGAGGAGCCAAGCAGGGTTATTGTGCCCCAAGTGGCACAATTTACTCCACAACAAAGTGCATGTCTGAACATGTGCGCTGAAGCAAAAAGCCCCGGCTCAAATTTGCACCACTTCTTTTTGAGCTGCTGCATGTGCTTGCATGTGTGGACGTGCCCAGTGAAGGCAAGGTATCATATTCCTGAGAATCCAAAATCCCTACAGAAGTAAGCATTCAACACCTTGAAAAATCTAATTCCAAATTCACAATGAAAACAGTTAAGAGGAGGTAGTAGGCTAATGAGAGTATAGATGTTATTTTCATTTTATATTTTTTTTAAGTTTTCCATATTAAAAATAATTTTCCAAATTAAATGTGCAAATATTGGGAAAAAATAATCCTTACAGCAGAGACTCCCAATCCTGAACACAAATAACAATACAGTAATGATCATGGGCAGATCTAGAATTTTGAACAGTGGGGTGCAGATGATAAACTAATAAACTAGTGGCCTAGGGCTATATTATTCAGTTTAAGAATAATAAAACCCTGTGGCAGGGGTGGGAGGAGGCTGCCCTGGAGGCAGAACAGCTCCCACCACCCCACAGAGCCCAGGCCTGATACTGGTGCCCCCTGCCAACACAGGGCTGGCTACTGGGGGGAGCCCAGAGCTCTCCCTGGCTGCCATACAGTAGCAGAGCAGAGAAGGAGTATCCATGCCCTGAACTGCTCCCATCGGGCGCGTTCAGACAAGCGCTCACGTGCCTCTTTCCCCGCCTCAAACCCCTTTGAGGCAGGGCAAGAGGCACTTGCGGGAACAAAAAAATGTTCCTTGCGCTGCACGTTTGCAGTGCAGAGAGAAAATTAGACTCCTGGATGTTTCCTACCCACCCCGCAGGCTGGGATATTTTTAGCCCCCCTGTGCTTCCCCTCCCCACCCTCAGATCACCATGCCCTCCCCCACAGACCCACCAGTCCCTTCAATACTGCCAACACCCTGCCTTGGACTTGCTCACCCATCCCTCCCCACACCCCAACTTACTTGGATTGCTTTCCCAGCACAACTCCTCGCACCAGCAAACATCTTCACAAAAGGGACCTGATCTATGATCACACAGCTTAAAGTAACCTTGTGATCATAGATCAAGTCTGGTGAACATGTACACGTACCCTCTCTCTCTCTTCAATATTTCTATGCACTGCACAACCATTGCTATAAGTTAGGGTGTCATTCTCAATGGTGTTTACATTCATTCTTCCACATCAGAAATACAATGACTGAAAATTTACACGGTCTCATTTTAGTTAGAGCTGGGAGCTAGTAGGGCTGTGTGTGGATGAAGCAAGAGGCATGTGTGCATGACACTTTAAAATGGCCTAAATGCTTTTGCATGGTTTTAATGGTGTCGGTATTTGCATGCCTTGGTGGTGTATTGTGCATTAATTCCAGCCGCTGTAGGAAATTTGGTGGTGTAATGCACCTTAAATGATTTGGGATGCAGCAAACAAACTCCTCTGAGAAGTTTTAGTTTGCTGCCCGTACAGCTGTGGAGTGAAGCACTGGGCTCTGTGCAGCTCAGGGACTCTGCAGGAAGCCCTACAGACAGCCTAGCAAAAGCCTGGGAAGGCAGGCTCTGCCCAAGAAAAGTGGCTAGCCTGATCTCCGCCCCCCCCCCCCTTCCTACCCCAGTTCTGCCTGCCTGAGCTGTGCAGGGGCCTGGTGCTTCCCTCTGCAGCTGTGGTGCTACCCAGGACCACCCAAGCTGGGTGCCTGTGGGTGGGTACCGCTTGGGAGGGGCCACTGCTGCCACAGAGAGAAGCACTAGCCCCTCCCCCCAGCCCAAGGACCACTCCTCCCACCAGCAGCTCACCCTCCCCTCCCCGCCAGAGAGGCAGGAAATTCAGTGGGGTGTGCACACAACACAGGGTTTTAATCAGTCCTAATTTGAAGTGGTGTTTTTTAAAACGCACTGCTTCAATTGAGGGCCCCCGTTTCATCCACACATGCCAGGGAGGTGATACTTCCCCTCTATAGGGCATTGGTCAGACCGCAGTTGGAGTACTGCGTGCAATTCTGGGCACCGCACTTCAAGAAGGATGCGGATAATCTGGAGAGGGTACAGAGAAGGGCAACTCGTATGGTCAAGGGCCTGCAGACCAAGCCCTACGAGGAGAGACTAGAGAAACTGGACCTTTTCAGCCTCCGCAAGAGAAGGTTGAGAGGCGACCTTGTGGCTGCCTATAAGTTCATCATGGGGGCACAGAAGGGAATTGGTGAGTATTTATTCACCAAGGCGCCCCTGGGGGTTACAAGAAACAATGGCCACAAGCTAGCAGAGCGCAGATTTAGATTGGACATTAGGAAGAACTTCTTCACAGTTCGAGTGGCCAAGGTCTGGAACGGGCTCCCAAGGGAGGTGGTGCTCTCCCCTACCCTGGGGGTCTTCAAGAGGAGGTTAGACGAGTATCTAGCTGGGGTCATCTAGACCCAGCACTCTTTCCTGCTTGTGCAGGGGGTCGGACTTGATGATCTATTGAGGTCCATTCCGATCCTAACATCTATGAATCTATGCTACTATAGATCGCTGATTTAGCATAGCAAACTTTTCTCCATTTTGCCAGGTTTTCTGGAAGAAACCTTTTTATACATTCATAGATTCATAGATTGTTAGGGGATAGAAGGGACCTTGCAGATCATTGGGTCCAGCCTCCCTCCCTCCTCCCCCCCCACTCTAGGCAGGAAGACAGCTAGGGTCAAGTGACCCCAGCAAGGTGACTGTCCAGTCTCCCCTTGAAAACCTCCAGGGTAGGTGACTGCACCACCTCTGGAGAGAGTTTATTCCACAGTCTGAACATCCTGACTGTGTAGGAGTTTTTCCTGGTATTAAGCCTGAAGTGGCCTTCCAGGAGTTTTATATCCATTGGTCCTGGTCTTCCCCAGGGGTGCCCTAGTGAACAGTTGTTCACGGAGCTCCTGATACACTGCTGTGATATAGCAGTAAGCCACTCTCAAGTCCCCTCTCAACCTTCTCTTCTTTAGGCTAAAGAGGCCCAGGTCCCTCAGCCTTTCCTTGTATGGCTTACCTTGCAAGTTCCTGATCATACAGGTGGGTCTTCTCTGAATACTGTCAAGTTTTTCCATGTCCTTATTGGAGTGTGGCGCCCAGAACTGGAGACTCCAACTGTGGTCTCAGCAGTGCTGAGTACAGCGGGAGTATCACTTCCTTAGTTTTACATGAGATGCATTGGTTGATGCATGCCAGTGTATTGTTTGCCCTTCTGTCCACTGCATTTCACTGTTGGGTCATATTCATGTGGTGATCAATCATTGCCCCCAGGTCCCTTTCAGCTGTGGTGCAGGTCAGGCTGTCACCTCCGAGCCTGTATGTATGTTGAGGGTTGTTTGCCCCCAGATGGAGCACCTTACACTTGGCAGTGTTAAACTTCATCTGGTTCTGGTCTGCCCAACTCTCGAGCCTGTCCAGGTCCTCCTGTATCAGCAACCTATCTTCTGGCATGGCCACACTGCACCATAACTTGATGTCATGATTATATTAGGAACTCCTGTAATGCACACAAGCACAGCATGGGACTATATCTGCACATATAAGCTGCATCCCAAAAATGATTAACTATTTTGGGTGCCTCCATTTCTGTGTACCAAGCACTAGACACCTGAAAAGAGACTGGTATACAGAAAATGATCACTTTCAACAACCTCTGAAAACAGGTTGTTGAAAATTGGACACACAAAAATCATGAGTTATATTTGAAAATCTGGGTCATGGAGATTTGTGTCTTTGCTGTTCTTTTAATCATAAAAGATGGTTTATTAAAATAACCAAAACCCATGCTTTTTGATTCTGTATGTTCTTATTTCAGCCCTGACAAACCACCTTAACAGGGAATTTATTACATTTGGCTATGAACTTTGCAGCTACCTCACTACAATCAACAATCCTGATTACTAGGATTCCTTTGCCACCTCATAATACTTGTGTAATTGCATCTGTGTCCTTATATAGAATGGTCCATAAAGCAAATAAGAACATGATTTTTCCCCCTGTTGTTCTTGTAAATCAGAAAATGTCTGTACTGTGGATCTGAGTGTCAAGATTTCAAGTGTAATGGATAATCTTTGTGATTTTTGTTTGTTTGTTTTTTCAATTTTTGTGTCTCCATATGTTAGTGTAAGGATCCTGAAGTACAGTAGATTGTCCCTGCAGCCAGCTACATCCCCAGTCAGTTGCTGCACATCGTTTTGCTGTAACATTTCTTTCTCTCTCTTAAGGTTCTATAAACAGTTCTTGCTCCTTTGTGATTAGAAAATCTTTTCCTACTTGTGAGAACTTGATAAAATACTTTTCTGTATTCCCTTATGTGTTAACAAAATATTTCAAAATGAAAACTCTGGCTGCTGAAAGAAACAATTTAGCTGCCTTGATTGGGGTGGGGGTTTTGCCACTCAGAATCCTCCATCAGATGTTTTGCTCTAACTTTGACAAGATAACAGATCATTCAGCGCAAATTTCAACCTGAATTAAACAGGGTTAAAATTGCAACTGTTGCTATATTTGTAGTGCTACAGGGGGGTACAGACAAAGCAGTTACGTTGTACAGTTAGTGATCAATCACACATTTTCATAAAGGCAAAGGGGTGCTCCCAATTAGTGTAATTATTCAGCATTCTACGATAATTGTTACATTGCTTGAAATATAAATTCCAATTATTTTATCTGGAATCGTATTGGAATGTTTTATTACTTTGTTGTGTTTTCAGTGTTTGCATTTTGCTTGGTGGAAGCTGACCCATTAAGAAAAAGGTACAGCTGTGCAGGAGTGTTTGGGACAACATTTTGTGGAAGGTTTTGCCTGTGCATCCAGAGTGGAACACTGTGCCCCAAGCCCAGCTTGCATTTATTTATCCCTTTTCCCAGTTGTTAGAATTTCTCAAGCCTAGGTAGTGAAGCACATCCCTAGCTCCCTGTTGTTTCCTCTGGAGTAATATTCTTCCAGTATTTGCAGCAGGTACTTGGGGCTGATGCTTCAGGGACAGCTGATATCCAATATTTAATTTTATGTAAATTATTTAAAAAATCACAACTTGATTTAATAAATATACCTTTCCAGAAAGCAGATGCATTCTCAAACCTGTAACAATAGTTCTTGTGGGAGCTCTGATGTGCCAGGGTACTTCTCATGAGCTATGGATTTTCTCATTATCAAACATTCACTTGAATTCTTCCCAGCTAAGTAAGGGTAAAAAAGTTCTCTTTTACTGTGTATTTGTAGTACTTCTATGATGTGAATTTGAGTAGTACCAGTTCCTATATAGCAACCATACCTCCCTGTTTTCCACTAGACTAAACTTTTCCAGGCAGGACCTACCTTCTCTAATGAATTTCTACAATGCCTAGGACAGTGGTTCCACAATCGTACTGGGGCACACTAGCAACCAGGGGAGAAAATCACTTTCTTCACTGTTGATGGTATTAGGGTTGAAAACTTTTCAGTTAGTCTGTAGGGTAAATTAAAACTTAAGGGAAATGAAAACACATTCTATTATTATTATTATTATTATTATTATTATTCATCTCAACATTTTTTCCCAGTCTCACGAATTTTTGAACACATAATTTTTGAGTTTTTGGCAGTGATATACCTATTGTTAGTTATTACAAAGGCAAAATAAATGTATGTGTAATGTAAATATTTAATTGCTGCTCAGTTGCACTTTTAGATAAATACCCTGTATAACAATGCCCTGCTTCCATTTCCCCTGCTCTCTTGTGCAGTCCTGTGAGGGGAACCTCTTTGAAAATTCCCATGAGGGTTGGGGCCATAACTGTCATGTTTACAGATCCTTTATACTGGCGAAGTCAGCATTAAAGGACTACAGGATGGGATCAAATCAGGCCTTTTGTCCAAACATAGAGATAAAGTGAGCATTAATTAACCAGTTCTGACTGTAATAAATAGTGGCTGATTGCATGACTCTGCAAGTAGTGCTAAGGGAAAAAAAGCAGATTATGTTATAACCAAGGATGACAACTCAGGGAATTAAACAGACCTAATTAATAGACCAATGAAAATTTTGGTCAGCCTTGTATGGAAGAATAGACTCTTCTTAAATTAGGAGATATCTACTTATAAGTTATTGTTACTACTACATTATCCAAGTATTAGACTTTCTATTTAAAGTGTTATTTTTGTTTTCTTTTAAACTGCCCAAATTTCATAAATAACTGAGTCTGACTTATTTATTAGTATTTTCTGTATGTAGAGTAATTTCCACTTTGCCATTTGATTTTTCAATTCCATTTTTTCCTTCTTCCTCCCCTCCATCGCCCTTCCCTAGACCGATACTTGCAGAGGGACTGAAATGGAAAGATTAAACCCCTTAATGTCATCTGTTTGAAAAATCCTGTGGTTTTCTGTGACAGGAAGAACGCTTTCAAATCCCTCCTTGGTCTAAGCTGCTATGCTTGACATCTCATTATTTGACTCAGCTGTTTCAGTTTCACCTTCACCCAGCTAATTAAGTAACTCATTGAATATATTATTCAGAATTTGATTCTCCTGTCTGAGTCAGTGAAAGATGGAATTAAAAAAAATCCCCTTGATGGGATTAGGGAAAGGATTGTTGCTCTGACACACTATTTTAGAATGAGAACAAGTTAATGAAGTTGGCAACATATGAATTGCTTTCTGTCATTTTAGCAAGTGTTTGGTGCTAGTAAAAGTGTGTGGATTAGGACTGCTTTAAATGGATCATTCCTAAACTAACCAAATAGTGACCTATTAATTGCTTTAGGACATGTGTAATGTGAAAAAGGTCTCTTAAGTTTATTTATGTTTTGTTTTTTATTCAGCTGTCAGCCTATAGGGCACCGTATCATCATATGCTACATGTAGATATGGGCTTTCTGCTACTTAGAAAACTTGGATTTGTAATCATGTTAGCCATGTTACCAACATATATTATTTCCCACTGCTTTTGGCAATATTAAAGTAATTTGATTATTTTTCTTGAATTCTAACTGAAATTAGGAGTGCTTTGTAAATTAAAAAAAATAGATTAATTACATCTTTCATTTTGATCACAATCACTTTTCTTTTAGCTTAAAGGGAAAAAATAGACTTGGCATAATTTCCATAAGAGTAGATGTTTTTAATAGCCCTTTCTTTTATAAATTGGAATAGGATGTTTATATGACTTAGATTTGTACATTAACCATTCACTATTGGTTTTAATTGCTGTGGTCAATTTGTGGGAAAGTGATTTGTTTTTTGGTGTTCGTGAACATAATCTTTATGTGAAAGGTGTCAGCTTGGTAACAGTACCCTCATTTCTAGGTAAACCTTAAAACTAAGGTTTACACAAGTTACACACAAACCAGTGTAAGTGATCAGAATCCAGTTTAAATCTGTAACAGATCAGAAGCTCTGTGAACACAAACTGCTTTCAAACTGGCTAAAACTGGTTTAAGATAAACCTAGATGGATGTAGTATCATACTTAACTGATTTATGTCAAAGTGGTTTATGGAACTTCTATCCCAGATCTCCTCCCCATTCAAGCTAACTCCAGTTCCTTGACATCCCAGGATGCTTTGCAACCCTGGGCTATGCTGTCTGCTGAAGTGGAATAAGGCTGGCCCTACCCCCCCTGCTTTCACAGAACTAAGACAGTAAAGCCTCTGCTCCCTAGCCTATGTCTGTCATCTGTGGAGGACCATAATGAGGAGTGGAAGGGGAAAATCCCCTCTCTGCACAAGGGGAAGGGCTTGAGGGACCCTGCCAGGGGCATCCTCACTGAGACTGAGAGATCTGGCCCACCAGGGGCTGGTGGGGTGGGGAAAGACAGCAAGGGGTTGGTGAGTATGTGCCAGGCAGCCATTCAAGGACGAGACCTGCTCAGCTGCATTTGAGTGCTTTCAGCAGTGGCCAGTAGGGCTGTGCAAAACATCACCATTTCATTTCAACTTCCATTTCACCGTTTCAAAGGGACAGTGTTTCATTTTGATGTTTCATTTTGTTTCGTTTCAAAGCACCGTTCTGTTTCGTCAAAACTTTCATTGTTTTGACGTTTCACCCGTAGGCTATAATGGGGATTCACAAAAAGGACTATAACTTTGTCATTTTATGCCTGTTTCAAATGAAAACAGCAGGGATAGTAGCCCTTGCTGATGCCACAAAGTCTGTCAAGTTTCAAGGAGATAGGTGCAGGGGTTTCTGGGAAACTACCTGAAAGTTTTGAAAGCAAAACTCATGTCACTTGCAAATGTGAAGGCACAGGGGGATGAAAACAACAGGCATGGTAGCCCTTGCTGAGGCCACAAAGCCTGCCAAGTTTCAAGGAGATAGGTACAGGGGTTTGGGGGAAACTGCACCTCAAACTGCTGACAAGCAAAACTCGTGACGTGTGACTTCTGTGTGTGTGTGTGTTAAGGTGCGCCCTCACTGGTGCTGGGGCCTCTACATGACATGATAGCGTGCGCCAATGACATCTCCTCCCCTATAGCTTCAGTCCTGTCCACCACTTTAAATAACCACAGGTAAGTAAGCAGCACTAGCATCTCAGGCAGCCAAACTGTCACAGAGCCTTTCTTTCCTTTCCTGCAGGAGCTTCTTCTCCAGCAGCTGCCAGAGAACTCCCCCTGCTAGCCCCAGCCCTGAGGCTTAGATGTGCCCAGGGCCCTGCATCCTTCTGGTCAGCTGACTGGGGAGAGGTGCTAGGGATCTGAGTTGTAGCCATGTTGGTTTAAGGACATGGCAAATGAGGTTCTTTGGGTCAAGCTGATATCTTTTAGTAGACCAACTGAATAGTTGGAGAAATATATCTTAGCAAGGTTTGGGGTTGAAAAACCCTTTGTCAGGCTGAGGAAGCACCTGCAGTTTGTGTGTGTGCTGTTCCTGGATGGAAGGAATAGTAAAGACACCAGAGACTGGCATGCAATGCAGGCAAGAAAGCCAGTCAGTGAAAATGGAAATGGAGGTGTCAGAGAATGAGGGACAGGCTGAAGTGGGGGGCGGGGGGGAAGGGGATGTAGCAGTGCAGGTAAAGTGGAGAGGTACCTGGGGAATCAGATGTTCGGCAGGTTGTAGTGTGTCAGAATTCGAATGTCTATATTGAGTCCATGAATTTCTGTACCTAGGAGGTTCATGAAGTGCAGTTCATAGGCTTGTCTGTGAAAAGTGGTTTGTACGTTCAAACAAGCAGTGAATCTTGCTAACCTCATCACTAGAAGCCAACTTCCTACAGCCCAAAATGCATTAAATGGATCCAGGCCATGCCATGACAAGACATGCAAAACCTGCCAACAATATCTCCAGTATGGAGATATCTTCGCAGTACATTATATATCTCCATCAGGGCACCAAGTGCCCTTATGGAAAATATGTAGGAGACACCAAGCAACAACTGTGCACCAAAATGAGTGCACACTGAAAATCTGTCAAAGACAAGAACACACAAGTACCTGTCTCCAATCTCTCAGGCCTGATCCTCAAAGGGAATTTACAAACCACTTTTTTGGGGGGGGCAAGAAAATGAGGAAGAAAATGTATTCCTTCTTAGTAGCTAGGTAGCTAGGGTCAGGAGGGACGTGAACAGATCATGTAGCCTGACCTTCTAATGGGAAATACTTTATACATAATTCTGGCCATGTTTTTTTATAAGTTCATTTATACTGATGTGATAAGACACGGGCATATCTTACTAAGCTACTGTAGGACTGAGGAATGAAACTGAAGGCCATAAATTTATATGCACAATCATATAAGACAAAAGAGAATTTTAATTATCCAATCATAGTAACAGCTTTGGATTTTAATTATATTGTAGTTCAAGTTAGCAAGCATGATATTTAAATGATTGGTTTTTAATTTTTTTTTGCATTTATACTTTTTAGTTTCTATTCCATGGAAAGGTTTATTCTTATTGAAAAGCATGATGTGGTACTTACTTTTTGATAATCTGAGAGGTATGCTATGTCTGTGCACATTATTTAAATATTTATGTGTATGTGTATATATAAGATTAAATTAAACAATCATCTATTCTCTATCACCTAAACAGCAATAGCAAAAATGGTCTGCATACAAATTTCTTACTTTATTTTCATTAGGTGTTTGTTTTTTAATTTCTCTCTCTCTCTCTTCCCCCTCTGTGTGTGTGTTTGTGTGTGCAGATCTATCTATCTATCTATCTATCTATCTATCTATCTATCTATCTATCTATCTATCTATCTATCTATCTATCTATCTATCTAAAGTATTTTTTCTCCCCTCAGAATTGTTTGTTATCCATACCCAGAATTGATAATTGAGAGCACTTTTTAATGATTATTTTAACTTTCACAAATGGATAACTGGAATTACACCAACCTCATGTTTAATTGTTCATGGCAAATTAGTAAGTAAGAAGCCAGGGAGGGGACAGTACATTGAAATAAGCAAATACATTTGCCATGCCACTATATTATCACAAGAACCAATGCACATTAGAATGGGTTGAGACAATCCCAGAAATGAGGGACCTGAGCTGTTCCAGCTTAGGCCATGAACAGGGCACTACATTTGTGTCAGAGAATAGCATTTCCTCTGGCATATATGGGAGAGCATACAACTATTCAAAGGATTTTTTGCAGAAAAGACCTGGCTCTTCAGCAAGAAGTTGGATTGAATAATTGAGGAAAATGGATCTCCTCCTGATTTAACTTGAATGACTGTACACTTCTGAACACCCAGTATCCCACAGTCCTCTGCTTTCTCTCCTTTCCTCCATGGAGAAAGAATGAGGGAGAGCACTAGCTCCCTGTGTGGATCTTGCCTGCTGTCACCATCAGATATAGACATCACTGATCAGCTGACTGGCAGGAAGGGGTGGGGCTAGTTCTCCTGCAGAATGAACCCACCTGGAACCTTCCAGCCATGAGAGGATGTCTCCCTACATTCTTCTGTGGTGGGAACCATTCTTCTTGGGTCAGGGGAGCACATTATTCTGTGGTGGCAACTCTCCCAGAGTTCCAGGAGGGTTCCTGTCATGGGTGAATAGTTCCCACCCTGTTCACTCTGGTTTAATCCAGTACAGCATATAGAAGAAATTCTTACAAGTAGAAATGAGTGTTCATATATTCTGAGTATAATTCTCCTAAAGGCGCAACATATGCTGCAAGGATACCCATATACTGCAATGCACTATGCACAAGAAAACTTTCATGTCTCTGCAGATCACTATTAAAGTAATGGAACTAGGATGAGGAATTTAGGCTGTAGATAGACAAAATAATTATCCCACTTTAAAAGAAAGGAGAGTGTGACTTAGCATGCTTCAAATAAATCTATAATAACTGTTTTGTCTGTCATCTCTATCCCAGTGTAAGTAGAAGCTAACCCATATTAATTTATCCCTGAATGAAAGATGACAAATTATTGCAGTTTAGTTTCACTTACTGTGGGATAGGAATAGACAGAAAAAACAGTTACATCAGATCAGCTCATGTGCTTACAAGCAGTGAGTATCCCCTGTCCCCTTAAGAGAGAGAGAATTGTTTCATCTGTCAACAGCTTGAGAATGTAATAATTAAAGCTGTTAGTATTGAAATTAAAATACAGCTAACTATCTCTCAAACTGCTACAAATAAATCAATTTTGCATAACCAGTTATATATTTGTGCTGAATGGAAGAATACTGAGCACAAGCATGATCCCCAGCTCATGTCCAGGTTCACCAAGAATACTCGTTTGACTGGCTTTCTAGTTATTTTTTCCATAAATTAAGGTTTTTTTCTTTGACCAGGTAGAGAAATGCTGAGAACCTATCACCACTTGAGTTTATTTAATGTATAAACTCTCAATTCTCAACATTTTTCTCAACTCTCACAATGTCATGTGTCTTGATGTTTTCCTGAGAGCCTCATTACCCAGGGACAAAGAGTAAGAAGTGAATCAGCTTTCATAAAAACACACATACAAGTACTAGTCTTCATGGTTGTAGTGAGCTATGTAACCAAAGTTCCTGAGCTATAACCAAAGTGCATTTTGAATGTTTGGGACTGACTACAACACGTGGTTTTGGCAAAGTATTTGGTTTGGCTTTATATTTTCCATTAGGTTGTATACTTTTTAAGAAGGGTGGAAGGAGCATGCTCAGGCTGAGCCCAGACTGAAGATGTTTGACTGACAGCTAACACGCACTGCTTTTGTCTGCAGACCTGTATAAGATTGCCTGTTTAATTTTATGAACATAAGCTTCTCAGGGCATGAAAAGTCTGCCATTCAATGTCTGTACAATGCCTAGATAGGCTGGTATCTTTAGGTGCTCTCAGGGTATATATAATAGTACTATTTATGGTTCATTAATTAATTCCTTCACAAAACCCAGAGGCATGATGATCTTGGGGTATTCTGTGGTCAGCTGTCACAAGGCAGATACACAGTTTGTACAATTTCTAGCAAAATGGACTCCTGGGCACTGTGGCAGTATAAACACACTCTTCACTACTACAGCCCTACCTTACAGAGCTTTCATTTAGACTTCTAGGTTACTTTAAAGTCTGGAGTGGGCACCCTGAGAGCCTTGTTACACATTGTACTTTCAGCCACGTTTATTGTTGATTTGCTTGGAGTTTGGAGCAGTTGCACCTTTAGTTTAAAAACCTTATCTGACTTGCCCATCTGCACAGCTGTGACGTGCTGTAGGGGCCTCCCTTCCACCCCTACTTCTCTATGATTCTCTATGCTTCTAAGGTGTAGCTTGTTCCGTAACTCTTCAGTTAGGCAAAGAGACCCAGCCTCACAGCTCTAGTAGTGCCATGCTCCATGCAGGGGCATGGGGGGCAGCCTACTGCTGGAGAAGCTGCAGTTCCATGCTGGGGCAGCTGCACATGTATCTGGGCTGCAGGCATGGGGCAGGACTAGGAGCTGCTGGAGGGAAGCTTCAAAGCTGTATGATCTCATTAGCTAGCATGAATCTAGAGCCCCTTGTCTCTCTCTGTCTTGCTTTCAATCTTACACACACTCTACAATGCTGCCTGCTAGATGTTTTTGATGCTTGCTAAGGATGCCAGCTGAGAGGGAAAACTTGAACAAAAATACCCCTCTGTTCTGTCCCTGATCAGAGCAGGTGGCACTCAGCAGAATGGGAGGTAGGTGGGTGGGTGGGTGGGGAGCGGGGGAGGGATGGGCTCAGAATGGCTTAGGGGAGGTGGGATTGGCAGTCACTGACTATATGTGTGTGTGGCTCAGATGAGATCTCATTAACACATCTGGGCTGCGTGGCTTAGAGTCTCTGGCTAGGAGGAGACTGAGTCAGTGCTGAGAGAAAGGAGGGAGAGGGAGGGCTGTGGAGCATGCTGGTCAGATAGGAAATATTATGGGAGCTGGAGATGGGGGCAGCCGTAGGAAGTCTGGCAGGCAAAATGCAAGGCACTGCAGTCACCTTTTGGCTGGTGCTGAGCCACAGGAATGAAGATGGTGGTGGTGGAAAAGTAAAGGAAAGGGAACAGCCCTACCACATAGCACCCAAGCAGTGACAGGCTGATCTGGGTGGGGAATGGTGTCCACGCAGAACAGAGGGATGGGAGAAGGGCCATTGTATCCTGGCATACTGGAGGACTTCAACTTGGGCAGCACATCTGTGAGGAGTGGCCACACATTAATGGAACAGGTGCTGAGTTGTGCGGATCAAAGATAATCCTGCCCTGTTGTGGCATAACTTTGAGCTGCATCACGAGTGCTTTAAGCTACTTTAAGGTGTTAAGGTATGGACAGTGAAGAGGTCAAGAGCTCCAGGAGCTGCCTAAAGGTAATATGTAACAAGGCCCTGAGTTATTCTGTAGTCAAGGAAGTTATATTCTGTATTTACATAAGAGTAATGATATTTTTTCATGGTAAACATTCTGGAATAGTTTATTCCTGTCTCTATTTCAGTTTTTCTATTTATAACATCATTATTAATCTATAGCTTTCTTGTTCTGATATGAATTCTTACAGTTGGTAGCATTGGATCCACTCAAAGGTGCCATGTTTATTTTTTGTTTATATTCTACAAGTTTGCCCCTCTTTTCTTAAAGGTGCCTTGTTCTACTTCTCTTACTTATTTGGCAACTCTTCCTTAGTGTTAATATCAAAATGAATATAAGTTTCTTAATTAGAATTTATTAATTTCAACAAGGATAAAATACCAGTACTATCCTTTAAATGATGTCCATTTGATCATACTTACTTTCTATGGATTTGGACATGAATCCATAAGGCTGTACATGTTGTATTAGAAATGTCTTGTCTTGTTCCAAACTGACTATTCATTTGTCTCTCCAAGTCTATAGTTCTAAAAATATCACAGTTACTAACTAGGAGTTCACATCAGTCTCATGATCAATTAAAGTGCCAGTACAGAATTTAAGACATATGGCAGATAAGACCAAGAAGTTTAGAACGGGGCAAAAAATCATTTTACTCCTGTAACCTGTCAGTTTCTCTGGTCCACTCTTCTCTGAAATGTTTAGATGGAAGTCAGATGCACAGCCTTTTATTCAATCATGATATTTAGTTCTCATCTTATTGATCTATTGATTGTGTTGAACTTTAAAATATAATTAAATATCTCCAAGGCCCATCAAATACTGATGGTATCTAAGGGTAGATAATGTTTTCTTGAGTTTCTACTTTACACATCATTTAAATTTAATCCTAAAGTTGAGTCTGTTATTTGGCCAAATCTGATCTACCCTAGAGATTAGCCTGTATCATGGGATTTAGTTCAATACATAAACTTCCAAAAATAGTGGTGCCCAACCTGTCTCCCTAAATTGGTTTGCTGTTGTTTTTTTGCAGCCAATGGAAGGAAGATATACAGGTAGGGACCCATGGGTGTGTCTACACATGCATTTGATGGGGGAACCAGTTGACTTGTGAGTAAACTGCTTGTGAGTAAATGCTCCCTGGCAGGCATCTACACATATAGAAATGTGGGTGTACATCTGTTGCTCTTGGCAGCAAATTGTTCCTGCTTCCTGTGGCCCTGCCACCACCAGAGGAAACTGGAGCCTCTGACCACAGCTGCCTCTGGCTGGAGGCCATCTTTAAAAGCTATCCCTGCTCCCTGACCAGCTGCATTTCTGGCGAGGAGCAGCATGAAGAACACTGGGGCAGCATGTGGCAGCTCTCATGCAACCTCCTCTGCCTCCTCATGCTATGGCTACTCCAGCCCCAGCCTCTGTCAGTGATGTCCAGTGTCTTGGGCTCCTGCTGGCTGCTGCACTGGTCCTCCTGGTCCCTGCTGACAACCATATGCAGCAAAAACTATCATATATTTTGTTTCTGTGCATGCACTTAGCGCAATAGGTCCCCTCTGCTTCTGGCCTTGTGTTGATATAAATACAAATATTAAATTTGAAACAGAAACCTGCACTGACATAACATAGGTAAAAAACCAGTCAAAAATATGAAATATCATGTCTACATATGTGCTTTAGTGTGCATTAGCCTATTTTAAAGTGCATTAAAGCACCACAAGCATCAGAAAGAACCATGTGCTTTGGTTAATGCACATTAAAATAAGCTAATGCAGCTTTTTCTAGTACCTCACAATGGAAGCCACTTACACGCATGCAGGGAGCTTGCTCCAATGTTCTGGAAATCCAGCATGTTGGAGCAGACTCGATTAATCAAGTCTGCTGCAGCCTGTAAACTGATGTGCTCTGGCAGCCTCACACATCATGTGTATCAGCGGCACAGTGCATCTCTGTGCTGAGAAAATGTTGACAGTGAGCTTTGAAATAAAACAAGTTTGATGTACTTTAGTTCAAAGTGGCCCACCACCATTTTCTCAGTGTGGAGACACACTGCACCACTGACACATGTGACACACAGGTGCTTTCCATTAGCATGGCTCACTAATTAAAAGTGCCCAGCGATGCATCAGTAGCAGGTGTAAAAATGCCCAAAGATACTAAATGTAATGTGTATTAGCAAAAGCATATTAATGAAGGTGTAGACACACCCACTATGACTTTAACTTATGCCACCTCATGTTTATGCAGTTTTTAATAATTGCATCATTATCATCATCATATTTTTTCCTCCACAGGAACTCTGCCACAGTAGACACACAGAATGGGTGACACTTAATAATTCACAGTTCTGTTTTCATCTTCTTGTTCAACTGGTAGCCCAAGAATTAATTTATTTCCTTCTATTCAAAAATCAGTTTAAACACAGAATTACTCATTTTCTGATGGTCTTATTTATTGTACCAATTATCATGGTGTACAATATAAAATGTATGTATCTTCAGAACAGCACTATGAGATGAGGGTGTTTTATGTTCCCATATGACAGATGGGGAACTGAGGCACAGATAAAGTCAAAGATATCCACTGGTTTTGTGTGCCCATTTTGAGATGCCAGAGGCCTGAATTTTCAGAGCAGTAAGTGTTAGATACACTTGCCGTATTCAAAATACAGTTTCAGTTGCACCTGTGATTCCTCTACATGTCGGCAAACCAGACTACATACATTTACATTAGGCCTCCAGAAGCTGAAGAACACATGTTCAGTGAATAACTGCCTGGTTACATCTTGGACTGACAACATATATAAATGGTATGAAATAGGCATAGATACATTCCAGTTTTCTCAATGACAAGTAACTGAAAGTTGCAAGCCCTCCTTTCTGTTTCTGCATTTTCCTACCCTATTAATTGCACTACACACCTTCCAGCAAAAAAGAAGTCAGGGCTCCTACAGGCTGAAGAACAGGGCCATCCTACCCATTCAAGAATTCTATGGAAAGAAAAATCATGGTATTTAAAGACTAATAATACATGGGCAATCTTAATTCTAGCGTTTTATAACTTCTGAATGCTTAACAACAACTTTAATCATTTGAAAATGTTTCTGTCTGTTATTATGTGTTGTTTAAAAGAGGAACCCTTTGACTATAAAACTGTTGATGCTTACTAAGGGTTATCAGCCAAGTTGGAACCTTGACATCCTTTGTGCACACCCTCTGCTACTTGAGATAATGAAATGATACATAAAGGATGACAGCATTAGCAGTAGAGAGGGATGGGATACTTTGCAAGTAGTTTCACAGTTTTTTACTGAAAATAGAAGAATGGTAAAATTCCAGGTTTTATTCCAGGTTGTGGAAAAAATTATGTTCTGGTGGGTACACATTCTACTGTGTACTGTTCTACTTTAAACTTGATTATTTTCACCTCAGCCTTCCTCCAGTCTGACCTATTATTATTTTTCCTTCTCTATCCCAGTCTAAGTTTCTTTGCCCAGTATGTCCTAGATATACTCTGGAATTCCCATTCTACTCCCTGTCTCCTTGCCCAGCTAGCCACATTCTCCCCAGCTCCTCATCTGTTTGCCTCACTTTCTCTCTCCAACCCTGACCTCCCATAAACCCTCAGCTGCCTCCACATTTCCCCATCTAATGGATTCTGGTGTTCCTTTCCATTTTTCTACCCTACCTTCAAATCCCAGTCTCTTTGCAAAGCCAGTTGTACAGTTCACGTATAGTTCTCAGGCTCTTTTACAGATCGTAATCTTCCCCAGACCTCAACTTCAAGTCCCAGACCAATCCCAGTCCCCAAAGTCCACCTCTGCTTGTTAAAATATACTTGTCACCAGTACCCCACTCTCCATTGCATTCAAATCAGGTATATTCCTTCTCTATGCTACCCAGTGGTATACTGTAGGTCTCCAACACCAATGCTTGCATTTGCGCCCCCCACCTCATCCACGGCCAATCACTGAGTGGGAGGGAGGCATAGGGTGGCCAATCGGTGAAACCAGAAGTGCTGCTGGGGAACCGAGTATGCCCTGGAGGGCCTGGCTGGCACCCCCCCCCCCCCGCCCCAGCTGGCAGCCAGGAGTATGGCCCCCCCACTCCCTCCATCAGTATGCCATTGATTCTGCCTAAGCCAAGGAGTGAAGTCATGTGGGATAACATATAAACAGTCTTCCTGTTCTTACTTGAGATGCTCAGACTTGAATCTGCCTAGAAGACCAGTTGCTAAGAAAGTGCTATTTGGATCCAAGTTGATGCATATTCAATACATATAGAATCTTTGGGAAATTTATCTGATAAAAATAAAGTAGTCTTTTCTGAGCATGTGCAGATTTTCATGGGAGAATGAAGGAGAACCTTGGTACAAAGACCCACACTTTGGCCAAGTCCCTCCTCCAAATCATGAGGCTGCAAGTTTGATAATATGTTATAAGAATTTTTTTTTGAGCATGTATGTTTTAAACATTTACAGTGTTTTAAACATGAGCGGGGCAGCATATTTGTCCATAGATTTGTTTTTGCAAACAGATAAACTGTCTTGGCTAAAAAAACCCCAAACTCCCCCCCACCCCCGAAAATAACCGAGCCACAGGCAGTCATCCAGCCTAGAGCATTTCAGTTCAAAGAGAAAATTTCACAAAAGTATAATCAAGTGGCAGCAGAGTTTGATATAATGGGAAGTGTTGGAAAGTACATATATTTATTTATTTTACTGTTATAATTGTTGGTGGGGCTGATAGCACCATTGAGTTTTTAAGCTCTATTGGATAGAGAAGCCTTTGGTAAGCATCAATCTGGTACTGACAGATAAGGAAAAATTAAATGACTTAATCTGTTTCAGTAAGAATTTCTCATTCTGATGATTAATAAGTATGAATTAAACTTAACAGTTTTAAAATATAATACAACCACCACATAACCATCTATCTCTTACTAAAAAAAATAAGTATGAGACAATAGGTAATAGATCTATCTCATTAAAATCAGGGTTATTATTGTAGTGTGCAACAGCCACAAACCAGAATTGAAAATGTCTGTAGAAAAGGAATGAAAAAAGAATGGAAGGGAAACAGTTTTTCAGTACTATAGAGTGAAGAGGTTCTGTTTGCGGATACCCTGATGATAATGATTGATCAAAGTTTCTTTTTTCCTGCATGCAGTTCTGTGAAAATGTGTAACAGTCCAAACCTGAAAAAAAGAAATGGGGGAAACAAAAATAGTTGCACTTCATTCCTTTGCTTCAGGTTTTCAACATCCATGCTGAGATGGTAACAAAGATATTGGATGACTTTTGTGGTAAAGTAAGATAATTTAAGGCTTGTAGACAATGTGGTTTTCATTTCTGGAATGAAGAGTTGGTTACTTAATCTTGTGGAAAGAGCTAATATCCATTTTCTGCCACAAAGTAATGTGCAAAACCAAGGTCATAGTGACAGGAAATATTGCTTCCTAGGGAACAATATAGTTCAGGGTATGGATGAAGTACCAGCAGATAGTTGAAATATCAACTTCTAGTGTGTGTGTGTGTGTGTGTGTGTGTGTGTGTGTGTGTGTGTGTGTGTGTGTGTGTGTGGTTGGGGGCGGGGTGACCCTGTAGCAGCTTCAAAGATTGGTTCAATGTCTTAGTCAACTCTGCTAATGCTGTTGAGGCCACCTTATTTTAAATATTTTTCATTCACAAAAACATATGCACACTTTTTTCTTGTGATTCATCTATCAGAATTTAGCTATAAAACTACTACGCACAACTGATATTTTAAGATACTTTTAAGTATTAGTTGTCCTCTTGTAAGCCATAGTAGGTGAAAATAAATTCACCTGTATAAAATCTGTGCAGCTGGGGTGTTGGGGAGAGGAAATCTAACCCATGATCCCAACCTCCTTCCTGTTTGAAATAATAGCTCTATTCCAGTTATTTGAAGTAGCAGCTGTTCATTTGTTTTCTACTTGGGATATTAGGTTCACTGTCTTCGTAAACATAAATATCCTAGTCACTCCTTTCATTTTCTACACCTACTGTAATTGCCACCTCCAAAATGGCTAACACATTGAACCCTTTTTGGAATGCCTGTGGTATAGAATTCCCAATGCTGAGGTTCAGTCGTATAGAAACCTTATACTAAGCCTGTGCAAAGTGGCTAGTATTTGCTTTGGATTTCAGTTTGGCTGATTAGGGGCACAGTAACTCATTTCAGAGATTTAAATCTCTGTCCCAAATTGATTCAGCTGAATCTGATTTAGAGATTCAGCTGCTGCCAAATCTCCTAATCATCCAGACCCATCTCCTGCCCGCTCTCCCAGCCCTGGCAATGTCTGCCATGCCCACCCCAGCTCTCAGCACTTGGAAAAGAAAGCCCTGACTCACCGGGTACTGCCAGGCAGGGGGAGATCCCCACTGCCCCCCACTGTCCTATGCTGCATGGGGGGTTCTGCACAAGCCCTTTGACCCCCCCAAAGCTTTCCCAGCCCCACCATGGCTGCCTCACCCACCATGGCTCTGGCCCTTTAAGAAAAAAAAACCCTGAGAAAAACCCTGGAATCACTGTTCCTGCTCCGCGGGGGGTGATTTCTACTGCCTCACACCATGTTGGGGGCACTTCAACAAGCCCCCTGAAGCCTGGAGGCCACTACAGGAGCAGTGAATCCTGAGCTTTTCTTGTATTTTTTTTTTCTTAAAGAGCCAGAGTTGAGGCAGCCAGGGAAGCCATGGCAGGAGGTGTGGGGGAGCAGGCAGAGTTTGAGGGAGCTGGGGGAGCAGGCAGGGGATGGGGCCTGGCAGGGGTCTCCCCACGGGCCCCTCCCCCACCCCTACTTACCAGCTCCGAGTCCAACTGCAGCTCCCTGCTGCAGCCACTGGGAACTGTCCGAATCACCAAAGCTCTCCAAACCTTTTCTGAAGATTTGGTGAGTTTCAAATAAATTCGGACCTTTTAATTGATCCCCTGATTTGATTTGGATTTGGAGATTTGGCCATTGAATTGGGCCAAATCTCCTCCGAATTGAATCACTACCCGAAGCTTCGCACAGCCCTACCTTACACTGGCACTCCATATCTATTTCATTTATTGAGAGACAAGGATATGCATGATGGAAGACAATATTGTGGTATTATTGTACTTAATGATTTTATATTATGAAAAATGGGTTTCTTTGGTCCTTTCTTGTGAAGAGAATATTGATAAGAAAGAACATTGTGACTACTGTTCTAAAGGCTACCTTGTTTGGTTAGCTAAAAATGAATGTCATAACAATGTGTCATGCCATATAATAAATTATTATTAGGCTTAATGCTTTGCCTATCCCTTGATATGAGGATGATATCTGTTGGGGGTGGATTATTGGTGAGTTTTAAGATGTCTGAAGAGTCCAATCATCACTGTGCAAGTTTTTCTACAGATATGACAGATGGGTGCCTAGGAGGGAGTGGTGGGGCGCAGCTGTTCTCCAGGGCACTGTGCACTTTCCTTGCTGCTCTGCCATTTCTTGGGTTCCTGATCAAGATGGTTCTCTTTGAAGTAGACAGTGAACAGTAGCTTGTATGGTGCAGCACCATTGAGACCTGTTACCAACCTCACTACCCAGTTTGTAAGGTTGATGCCACACTTCTTAAGGTATGTTTTCAGTGTGTTCTTGTGGCATTTTCTCTGTCCTCCATGGGTGGTCTTGCCATGACTGAGTTGAGAGAAGAGGACTTGCTTCAGGACATGAGTGTCAGCCATCTGCACACAGCGGCCAGCTCAGCAAAATTGATGTTTCATGATCTTTGCCTCAATGCTGGTTATGTTAGCTAAAGAGAGGATGCTGGCATTGGTGTAGTGGTTTTCCCATCTAATGCAAAGGATCTTCCTGAGGCAACACTGATGGAACCATTCCAGGAGCTTAAGATGACTTTGATACGTCACCCACATCCCACACCTATAGAGGAGCATGGGGATAACTACTGCAGTGTAGATCAGTATCTTAAGAAAGTTGATGATGCCAGTCTTATAGATTCGTAGATATTAGGGTTGGAAGGGACCTCAGCAGTTCATCGAGTTCAACTCCCTACCTTGGGCAGGAAAGAGTCCTGGGGTCAGATGACCTCAGCTAGGTGCTTCTCCAGTCTCCTCTTAAAGACCCCCAAGGTAGGGGAGAGCACCACCTTCCTTGGAAGCCCATTCCAGATTCTGGCAACCCTTACTGTGAAGAAGTTCTTCCTAATGTCTAACCTGAATCTTCTCTGTCAGTTTGTGACCATTGTTTCTAGTTACTCCAAGGGGTGTCCTGGTAAACAGGGTATCTTCTATCACTTGCTGCCCCCTCCCACCATGAATTTGTAGATGGCCACAAGATCACCTCTCAGCCTTCTCTTGCAGAGGCTGAAGAGATTCAGGTCCTTCAGTCTCTCCTCGTAGGGCCTTACCTGCAGGCCCATAACCATATGAGTGGCCCTCCTCTGGACCTTCTCAAGTTTATCCACATCCATCTTGAAGTATGGCACCCAAAACTGGATGCAATACTCCAGTCGTGGCCCCACCAGTGCCTCAGAGGAGAAGTATCACCTCCCTGGACCTGTTTGTGATTCACCTGCATGATAAAATGCAGTTAGCTTTCCTGATCATTTTATCACATTGATGACTCATGTTCATCTTGGAATCAACCATGACTCCAAGACCCCTTTCTGCTGCAGGATGACCCAGCTGCTGAGAGGATCATCCCACAGCCTGTAAGTGTGTTGGTGCTTCCTTCTCCCTAGGTACAGCACTTTGCATTTGTCCTTGTTGAATTGCATCCTATTCTGTTCGGCCCACTTCTCCAACCCGTCCAGTTCCACCTAGATTTGTTCCCTGCCCACTAGTGTGTTTACTTTACCCCATAATTTGGTGTCATCTGCAAATTTGGACAGAATGTTCACCATACCCTCATCCAAGTCACTGATGAAAACATTGAACAGCACTGGTCCAAGGACCGAACCTTGGTGGACTCCACTTCCCGCATCTTTCCAGGTCAATGTTGACCTGTCCACCACCGCACTCTGGGTGCATCCCATTAGCCAATTTGCCAGCCACCTGACCGTGTAATCATCTATATCACAGCTGCTCAGTTTATTTATGAGACTAGGATGAGGTACCATATCGAAGGCTTTCTTAAACTCTAGGTAGATGACATCTACCTTGTCTCCTGCATCTAAGCATTTTCTGACCTGGTCATAAAAAGAAACAAAGTTAGTCAGGCAGGATCTACATGCTATGAACTGATTGCCCTTCAGCATTATTTTTCCTGCTGGACTCTGACAGATGTGTTCCTTAATTTTTTCAAAGGTTTTCCTAAGGATAGAGGTGAGGCTAATTGGCCTATAGTTACCCAGATCCTCCTTACTCCCCTTCTTGAAAATAGGGACCACACTGGTCCTTTTCCATCCAATCCTCTGGGACCTGACCTGAGTACCACGAATGCTCAAACAACTGTGCCCAGTGGTTCTGCTGTGACACTGGCCAATTCATTCAGTACCCTTGGATGAAGATCATCCAGGTCAGCTGACTTAAACACTTCCAGCCCCTCCAAGTGTCCCTTCACTAAGTCGGTACTAACAGTTGGTGGGCTGGTTTCCCTCCTGTGCTCGTCTATAATCCAATTGGGAGATTTCTTCTGATCTGTATTCAGGAATACAGAAGCAAAAAACTCATTGAAGAGCTCAGCTTTGTCCCTCCTATCTGTCACCAATTGCCCTAATCTGTCCTGTCGGGGTCCTGTGTTACCCTGCACCTTCTTTTTGCTCCCTATATACCTATAGAAGGACTTCTTGTTGTCTTTAATTTTCATTGCCAGTCTAAGTTCCATTGCAGCTTTGGCCTTCCTAACTGACTCCCTGCCAGTACAAGCCAAGTAGGCATACTTTTCCTTGGTAGCTACCCCCTGCTTCCACAGCTTGTATGACTCTTTTTTTGTCCTTAGGCTTTTCTGGATTTCCCTGTTCAGTCAAGAGGGTTTCTTAGCTCCTTTGCCCCCTTTGATGAGAAAGTGTCTCCTTCTGCACCCAAAGGATTGTTTCCTTTAGGAATGACCATGCTTCCTGGACTCCCATCTTACCAATAGCTCTGATCATCACTGCCTTGCTAACTAATCTAAGCATATTGAAGTTGGCCTTTCTGAAGACTAGCACTTCTGCCCTACAGGTTATCTTTCCCACCCTTCTCTGGATAGTAAATTCACTCAATTGATGGTCACTATACCCTAGGTTACCTTGTATCTGCAGGTCCCCTACCAGGTCATACCTTGTAGCCAACACCAAGTCTAGCTAGGTGTTTCCCCTAGTGGAACTTTATACCTCCTGTGTTAATTGAAGGTGCTATCTTCAGGTTAAAAACCTATGTGATCAGTTCGACCTGGCTGACTTCTCCTCACAGCAGATGTCAGGGTAGTTTACGTCTCCCATGACAACCATGTCCCTTGACCATATGGTCTCCGAGAGCTGCCTTGAGAATTCTAGATCTAGCCCATCCTCCTGGTATGGTGCTCTATAGTAGACTCCCACTACCAAGTCCCTTTCCCACCGGCCTCCTTGTATTCTGACCCACAGTGCCTCAATTTTCCCCTCTCTGGTCCCATCTTGATTATAGAAGATGTATATCATTCCTTAACATAGAGATCAACACCCCCCCCCCACCACCACCATTTTTCCCTACTCTATCCCATCTGTACAGTCTATATCCCTCAATGCCTACTGCCCAATTGTGGGTAGGGTACAGCCAGGTTTCAGTTAGCCTAACCAGGTCGAAGTTTTTGTTTGCAAGCAGGAGTGCAAGTACCTCCTTCTTGTTCGCCATGTTCCTAGCATTAGTATAAAGACATTTAAGCCCCTCAATGGGTGCCCTTTGTGCCACCCCTGTCTTGATGCCTGTTGGGCCCCTTATTACTTACATGAGCTGTTCCAGCACATGGCTCATGGTTCATTGATCCTAGGTTCTCACTGTCCTTTGCATCTCCATCCCTCGATGAACCTAGTTTAAAGTCTTGCATAGGAGATCAGCCAACCTGTAAGAGAACAGACTCTTACCTTTTGGAGTGAGATAAAGACCATCATGCCCCAGGATGTCTTTTTGTGGAAGTGCATATCCTGGTCTAAAAAGCCAAAACCTGCACTATGGCATAAACTCTGGAGCTGCAGGTTGACTTCTCTGATGCAGGTGTCTTGATTCTGGCCATAACTGTTGACCAGGAGGATTGATGAGAAGACCACATGTGCCCCTGAATTCCTAAGCCTGGTCCCCAGGGCTCAATAGTCACTCATGATATGGCCTGGACTACTCCTGGCCACATCATTTGTACCCATATAGATGAGGACCATGGGATAGTAATCAGTGGGCTGGAAAAGGTCAGGAATCCTCATGGTGATGTCCCGGATCCAGACTCCTGGCAGGCAGCATACCTCCCCCATCATGGGATCCAGGTGACAGATGTTTCCCTCTGTTCCTCTCAGGAGGGAGTTGCCCACCATGATGACTTGGCATCTTGGTAACTTTCACTTTGCTGTGAAGGTACCACAGCTTGAAAAGCTGACCATCCATTCAATACTCAACCCCAGCTTCCAGGAGAAAGGTGGCCATGGATGAAAATCAAAATCACAGCAAGAGAGATGAATAAAAGGGTTGGGAGGTGATGATGCAGCCCTGTTTAACACTGGTATGGATGGTAAATGGGTCTGTCTCTGATCTATTACAAAGGACTGTGATGTGGTGTTCATTCCATATTGTGAAGCAGCCTGAGGATGCAGATGAACTTCAATGGACAACCAAACCTAGCCAGCATCTTCCATAAAGCTCACGAGTGATGGAGTCAAAGGCCTTGGTTAGGTCAATGAATGCCATAAACAGCTCTTGGCATTTCTCTCTACACTTGTCCTGGATCTGTCATGCAACACAAATCATGTTGGCCATACCCCATGATGTTCTAAAGCCACACGGAGATTCTGGAAGAACATCTTCAGCAAGGAGGAGGAGGCAGTTCAGAAGGATGTAAGATAAGAATCTTCCTGGCAATAGAGAGGGCAGTGTTTCAGTGGTTCCCACACACTGACTTATTCCCTTTCTTGAAGATAGCCACAATGTTGGCATTCTTTAAGTCAGGTAGACCTTCCTAGTTAAACAATATTTTGATGAGAAGTTGGTGAAGTTTTTGCACTAGTGCTGTTCCACCAGCTTTGAAGACCTCTGAGGGAATGCCATCTGGTCCAGGCATCTTATTGTTCTTGGACTAAATGATGGCATGCCAGACTTCCTGGAAGGATGGAGGATCAGCAAGAGATTCTATGAGTGTTGAGGGATGGACTCAATGGTGTCTAAGACCTCAGATTCATGATTGAGAAACTTGAAGTGCTCCTTCAAGCATTGTTTGATGGATACATTATCCATGGGAAGGGTGGAGTCATCCTGGGATTGTAAGGGGGTTGGACCATTGGAACGTGGCCCATGTATGGCTTTTAATCCTTGACAGAAGCTTCTCATGTCTATTTGATTAGTGAAACTCTGGATCTCTGTGGCCTTCCCTTGACACCACTGGATCTTGATGTCTTGTAGTCTCCTCTGAACTACAGCTTTAAGACAATGGTAAGCCTCTTGTTTTTGCTGGTTGGACAGTTAGTTTTGCTAACTGTAGAACATAGTTCTCCTCTGATGTATAAGTGCCAGGATTTCCTCATTATTCCCATCAAACCAGTCTTGGTGACAGTAAGTGGAGTATCCAATTGATTCAGCACATGCCTTGTAAATAATATTTAGTTCCTCCCAATGTGTCTGAATGTCCTTGATGTCATCAGGTAGGACAGAGAGCGTCTCAGTAAAGCATTACTGAATAGGCTTGTATCTAGCTTGGTCTTGGAGTGCCTTGGTGTTAAATCTCTTCTGCATTCCTTTCTGTTTTTTATGGTGTTATGGTGCAAGCTGCATGTCCATGATTGATATGACTGAGTGGTGGTCTGTCCAACAGTCATCTTCACCTCTCAGGACTCAGGTGATATGGACATCAGTTTGACCACAGGCTCTGACAATAATATAGTCAAGAAGGGGCCAGTGATTGGAACATGGGTGTTTCCAAGTGGTCTTATATTTGTCACTGTCTGAAGATGATTTTTGTGATGAGCAAGTCATGCTCTACACATTTGCTGAGGAGGAAGATACAATTGGAATTCACTTTCCCCGTTTTCTTCAAAAGGTCAAGAAAAAAGTTTCGGGGGGGGGGCTGTGTTGAGTGATAAATTGAGAGAAGGAGGTCTTGTTACAGGTTCTTACACTAATGTTAAAATATTTTTAAAACCATTTCCTGGTGAAGTTCTAGTGCTTCAAAAATTTGGAACAGTAGCTTCTTGCACGTTTACCCTGTGATTAGGTAGGGTACCATTAGTTTTGTATGTGAAAGTCGGCCCAAATTTGTCCAAAGCCACATCACAGTCTTTCAGTATTCCAAGGTGCTTTACTCTCATTCCCCCTCCCCTGAGAGATTGTGTTGGTCCCTGGACTTTGCTGTTCCAGCCAAGCAGGGAATAGAGCATGCTTCCTTCACAGTCCCGTGTGCCTGCAGGGAGACATAGGCAGTTTGGGTCAGCCAATCGGGACTGTCCAATGCATTGCTGCTAGTCTGCCTTCAGGCAGACTGAAAGAGCTTACAGAGCACACTGGAATGTGTGCAGAAGGGCCTCCTGGTAGTGAAGCATCAGCACTGCATACTCTTTTCTCTTCAATGGCTCTTAAAAGGCTCAGCATTTGAATGTCTGTTCAGGTGTCTCTGGGTACATTTTTTTTTACCAGGAAAACAAACCTGGGAGAATTCTCCTAAATTATTTGAATGTGTGTATGCAGCCCTAGTTTGCACATTTGAAGGCGGTGTTTGTTAGAGATTGGCAGTAGAGTTTTTTTAATATTACTGGTGTACTTGAAGTCTAGCCATACAGGGTGCTGGCAGACATGGAAAAACAAAGAAAGAAACAGCGTTTACAAGAAGAGGAATTGCATCAGTTTGACCCAGCATCTGTATAGCTTGTGTGCTTCAGCAGGGATTTTTGATGCTTCAGTTTTTGATGCTAATAGATGATTCAATCCAAAAAGCCTCGCTGAAGCTATAAAGAGTGAGTCGGGTCAAACTGATGTGATTCCTCTTTTGGGTATACACTGCACTTGGTACAGGGGCAAGCCAAGTTGAAAGTAAAGTGCAGAATTTTTTTCCCCACATCTGTAAGTACCCACAGTGATACTATCTAAACATTCTCAATTTTTTTAAATGTAAAATTTTAAACTTCTAGGAGAAAATGTTACAAGGCTTATTTTTTTTAATCATTTCAGAATTGATTCTGATACCTGATTTGGGTTCAGTGGCACCTTACTCAATAAGAATTCCTAATGATTTCAGAAGGACTATATATTGAAGAAGATATTATTCAATGTGCTTATGGTTACCCGAATCAAGATTCTAGACAACTTTTAAAATTAGAATTTGCTTTTCAGGGTCTGCTTTGTACAGTGTAAGGTAGACCCACTTACATACTAGGGTTAACAGTGATTATCAGGAGGTACAAAATAACTTTTGACTTGTATTTCATGACCTTACTCCTTCACTGCCTGTGGGTAAACCAGTATTCTGCCCTACCTCAGAATTAGGGTCTGTGCATAAAACCATGGCCACACTTTCTTTGAGGGGTCACATGCTCCAGATCATGGCCTAGACATTTTTCTGAACCTTGTATGGGGTGGGGGAGGGGTCTTTTCACTCCTACAGTCTGCCTAATGAGTACAACTCTATAAGAGCCTGGCCAGTTCTAATCAGTAAATTAATTAATTTACATGCACAAAGCCACCATACACATTTTGAGTGTTCACGATAAAGCACGAGTAAAATAATTGATAAATGTACAATATTAAGTTGCAAACGTTAAATATGAGCTACTTGAAGAAAAGTCAAATTAGAAATGTTTCAATTCCTGAAAGATTATTTTGCTAAAAAATCCCAATTTTTATTATTAAATATTTCTAATTTGTAAAATGGCCATCATAAATATGCCTGTACAAGAGTCTGAGAAGTTTAAATGGAAATCATCTACCTTATCAAATTTCCTTCCATTAATACTGGTCACCCTAACAAGTTTCCAGTTCTATCTTAGATAATTAATCATTCTACCTCATTATTTCTAATATTCCTTATACATTTCCATCAATAGTGAAGGGAATACTGAAATATGCTATAGATCTATTTAACGTGAATCACAAATTCTTAAGGGTAACTACTCTACACAAGCTCTATCGCATACAGAATTGGTATGCAAACTTAAATTGAGATTTGTTTTCTACTGTTGAAGCTATATTTTAGTACAGTTCTTTCCCTCACCTTTTAAATAAGCATTCTGTTACATTCTGTTAAATATTCTAATTGCCAGGAATGAGCAGAAGAAATTCTGTTATTAGCGTGCGTCTCATTTTATATTTTGGCAACAAGGAATTAAACTTTCAACCTTTAAACAAGACTAGAAACATTTCCAACTACACTGAGAGTGATGTCTAGAATTACGAAACTATGCCAAGTACTAACCATAAAATAATTAAATAAGGGATTCTTGTGAACTACTATGTGTAGTATTTTTAAAGCACTTTGGAAACATATGAAAATAATTGTTTTAAATTAATAAAATGGTGTGTTTTTGCCTCCATACCAAGACACAGTGATGATATTACTTCTCTCACCATTGTTTTCATGCAAAGTTTGTATTGTAGCTTTCATACCCTTATATTTTTCTGCAAAGATGTAAATATGAGTGTGACATTTAGGGTGCAGACAGAAGTGCAGCTCCTACCTGTAACTCAGAACTATTTTTGCAAAGTGTTCTGAGTTGTATCATTTATCCCAGACCAAGCAGAAGTTCACTGTTGGGTCCAGGGGGGAGGGGAATCAAGGTGGTGCTGGGAGCCTGCAGCCAGGTTCCCATAGCAACAGCCAGGGCTCTCTGCTAGTGCTCACTGTTTATAAAATGGGAGGCAGGAAAGAAAGCTTGTTCTTGGGGCTCCCCAGCTGGTGCTGAAGGGTGGGGTTGGTGAATTGGAGCCCCCCCACCTTGGGAGGCATCTCTAGTGGGGGGCTGAAAACCCCCAGAATGAACCCCATCTGCTTCCTTTTCCCTCTCCCATTCTGAAAACAGCACCAGGCTGGGGGCTTCTCAGACACAAGTTACAAAAGGCACTACATTTTGAAATGTTTTTATCTGATACCTCATGTAATGAGAGGTCAGATTTTCACATGATCAGCTATTTTTAAGCTGTTTGCAGCCATGCACTTGTATTTGGTCACGGCTGTAAATTGTTTTCTGTGGCCAGATTCAGCAAAAAATGTCACTTCTGTCTGCACCCTTAGCATTCAAATCATCATCTTGGTTTTTTCATACAGGGTCTGATCCTGCACATTTGATCTGTGCTGTTTTATGCAACTCACTGAGGGCCAAGAACTCAGAGTACTACTGAGTTATGCTCTTGCTCTTCTTTTGCTTTCACTTCAACATATACAGGCTTCCCTCGCTTTATGCGGGTCCTGTATGTATGAATTCACTCTTATGTGATGACCCTTTTTATACCAAAAATTTGTTATATGCGAGGTAAATTCACTTTTATGTGATTGGTGTGGTAGAAACCCACAGTCAGCTGCTTTGTGCAGTGTATTGTGGGAATGATGTGCACCAAAATATAGTCCCCTGTGTGAATGTGTGCTCCTTGCTTGTTGTCTATGACGTGTTTCTATAGTGGCCATCCCCGTTATGATAATGCCCTGTGCTTGCGTGTACTGTCTGCTGTTGGTGAGTACCAAAATTGTCTTGTAAAAGTGGTAGAAATGGGTCTGGGGATCAGTACATTCAAGGTCTTGGAACATACCCCTATTTGTTACATAATAAAATAAGTTCCCTTTATGCAAATTCAAGTTATGCACCGTTTTCCAGGAACGCACGTACAGTATAAGGCAAGGGAAACTTGTATATGCTGAATTCATTAAGTGAAAATGCATCAGAAAATAATTAGATCTGATTTTAGTGGTTTCTGGGTTCTAAAGCTGAGTTTTTTTTATTATCACATGTGCACTACAGAGCATATTCTAAAAAGGCCTCTGCTTATTTGAAAATAGAAATTCCACTGTGTAGGATTGAATAGCAGATTTAAAAAATGAATCCTCAAGCAGAAAAACAGGAGCTTAAGTTTCAATTCAATATGAAAACATCAGTATACATTTTCACTTGAATATGCAGAAGGTGAATTAACTGAGTTGTGTACCTGTTTGTTAAAACATTTGTTAACTTCTGGCATGTCACAGCAAAACTGCAGTGACTTAACCTCTCTTATTTCTTCTTTGAATATGAGGTCAACACTCATTTTAAAATGGATTTAGAACTTTTTTTCTTTTAATCTATATCCTGCTTCTCAATGGAACAAATAGGTTTGATCATCACTCTAAAAGCCAAGAGAAATATAAATGTTATGAGTGCACAACTGTAATGACAGCTTGTTAGGAATTCTGTACCCTTATGTAAATAAAAGCAGAAGCTGGTTAATTGGCAGGAAACCAGGGGCAAAACAGTTTCTGATGCACAGTAATATAAATGTTTGCTTTTTATTCATTTGTTGAGAAAAGAGATATCAAACTAATGAATATAGTTTATTTAAAGAGAAAAAGGCATTTCTGCATATTTCCTTAAACACAGTGATTTCACTTTTTTGTTGTAGTAAATATACTAATTATATTTTACAATTAAATGGCAATATTCCTATTAATTCCTTGCAATGATAGAGATGTGGGGGAAGAGCTTTTGTTGGCATTCAGCTCACCAAACTGACATGTTGCATATACCCCTCTAAACGTACACATACATTTCTAAATTTATTTTTTTGTCCTTTATTAAGGAAACCCTTATTGTATATTTTACATGTATTTTTTTCTGTGTCATTCAGTTGTTCCATTACAGTTAGTGTGAATGAATGAACAGAGAAGATTCAGACCCTGCTGGTCAGGTTACCACCTACAAATGCATCATTGATTTTTGCCTGAACTCATGAACTCATATCTTAACTTTTCCCCTTTAGATTCATATGTTTCAAATCTGGTCTCTGCCAAAGGGTGATTTTTTCCCTCAACTTGGAACAAAAGTATTTTTTTAAGTTGTAGATCTGCAATATGTATATTCATTTATTGTTATAAAATAATAATAGCAACTTTTTCTGAGAGGTTTTACATCTATCCTGATTAAGGTATTGATAAATCATAAGGAAATAGCTCTCACTGAGGAACAATGCTATAGTGTTTCATCAGAAATTGATATTGATTAATCAAACTATTAGCCTTCGACAATCATATTCTGAGACTAGTTTTTGCTATATTTTAAAAGTGTGAAACTAAGAAAATAGTCATGCTTGTCTAAATTACATAGTGAAAATTTTGAAAAGTAAATAAGACTAAGGTAAGAGCATGCTTTGTGAAGTGGGAAAAAGATGGAATTCTACAGCGTGGAAACTTATTTTTTCTATAGAGGTTGTACAGGAAGGATCCTTATTCTGATATACTATAAGAGCTCTGCAGCTAGGAACTGGGAAACCAATTTCCTAAATTTAGTTTGGTCATTGGTGAATCAGCATTTGAGAGTACATAATTAATTTCTTCAAAATAAACTGTTTTTAATTTTACAAAGTTTCTACATTTTGCATGAGTAATTGTTTTTTATATTTATGAATGAAAAACAACACGTGCTATGCTGGTTTTCTCAAACTGAAGATATCTCCTATATCTCTTTTCCTTCTTTTGTCTTTGTTCACAGCAACGGGATGAAATGAGCACTTTTAGAATGTTTATTGATTCTGTTCAGAGCCGTATAAAGTATCTTGTCTATTTCAAATTGCTGTAGAAAGACATGAGCAGTAGTATAGGGAGGCATTGGATCATTCAAACTTATTAAGCTTCCACTAACCAGATGTTAATATAAAAATGAAACTGCCCTGGGGGCAGATAAACCACTTTGGTAGGAATCTTAACGTTTCAGAGTGACCTCTTATGAGAACATTGTCCATAGGCCTCTTGGACAGCTTCTTTCTTAAACTTTACTATCGGCCAGTGGCTAATTTATTTAATCTTGTGACTTCTTGTTCTCTAGCCTTCCTATGAAGGTTCCTGAATTTTTCAGAAGAGCTTCTTCAAAAATTTAATCACAGGGAGCTTTCCTTCTAGAGTAGATAAGTTGACTCGTCAAGTGAGTGAGAACCTGCAAATCATGAGACTGGTAAACAAGGATAGCCTCAAAAAATTTCTATTAAAATAGGGTGCGTTTCTCATTCCTTCTCTGTGAGTTTAAGACAGGAAAGGAGAAATCATAAGTGGATCCAATTTTATAAATAACATTAGCCTCTTTCTTAAGTGGTGCCTTTACTTCAGATGAGTTTGGCTTCTCAGTCTTTGACAGAGGATAGGTTGTTTCTAAGTTCATCCTCTGTAAGTACTTACACTGAAATAAGCTTGCCAATTTAAATATACCCTCACATCTGTGTTTAAGGGTATGAAGTAGGTACCCTCTTTCCCAGTGTGCTGCGTTGTATATATTGTGATTATCTAATAATCTATTTTTTTAACAAAGATGTAGTTGATTTAAGCCAAATCTGGTTAAAATAAGATATATTATTAAAATGTCACTATCGTTCACTAATAAGCCATTTTTAGCACATTCTCAGGGATCCATTTCCTTATACCTCCTATTTTACTAATCTGTGAGGCAAATAGAAGGGTTTGGGAACTGAGATGTAGGCTGTGATATCTTCATTATTGAGTAACACCCAGCTCAGGCTGGCTGATACTATAAAATAGCCTAGTGTTGACTAGAACGCAAACCAACCACACTTCCTCCACCCATTCTTCCCACACACTGTTCCTCACTTCTCCCCAAAAAGTAGTTAATATTGGAACAAGAAATCAAAACTTCAGTCTGGCAGCACAGACCCTCTAAGCCATATAAGTTTGCCTTTTGAGGGGCTAGTTAAGCCCTTTCCTTCTGTTAGATACAAAAGCAGCAGCTGTAGCCAAGACAATTTTTTCCTGGCTGCATGTGGTCAGAGTCTTTTAGATGTGGACCCTGATGCCTTCACTCATGTCTTTTTTTTTTTTTTTTAACCTCCATCTGATTCATCTACTAATGTGCATAAAATACCTCTGGGGTATCTCTGAAAGCTGAAAATAGGGCAGCATGTTTATGAAATAACACTTTATGTAGAACATATACTCTGATATGTGCTGCTCACCTTTTCAGTTTTAAATGTAAATCTATTCTATAGAAAGCCCCAAATGATTTGTGATCTGGCTAGGGGAGGTATTTTTTCTCCTCAAGTGTTGTACTATTGTAGTTGTAACGGTGCGTCTATATGAGATGCTTTACCGTGCAGTTGACTAATTGACTGTGCAGTAAAGCATCACCGTCTACATGTGCAGACACTTACTACACAGTCAGTTAGTCAACTGAGAGGTTAATTTGCTGCCTTCAAATGCAGGTAGAAAATTAACTGTTTGGTAGTGCAGTAGCCCATATGTAGACAGTGGACTGGGAGGAAATTTGCTCCTGGGCAGCAGGGGGCAGGAGAACAATTTCCTCCCCCATGACCTGCCTCCTGCTGGAGCAGGCTCCCAGCATGAAGCCAGGGCCAGAACAATATCCCCCTGCCCTAGCAGCCGGCAGCTCTTGGTCCTGGCTCTGCAATTGCAGCTGGGGCTGGGAGATTTCTCTCTGCCCTCAGGAGCTGCCGGCTGCCAGGGTGGGCTGTGACCTTGAAGCCTGGCTGGGACAATCAATGTTCTCCTGCCCCGGCAGCAGGCAACTTTCACCCTGTCTCTGCATGGAGCAGGGGCCAGGAACTGCCTGCTGCTAGGGCAGAGGGATGTTGTCTTGGCTGGGCTCCAAGCTCAGAGCCCACTGTGGCAGCAGGCAGTTTCCGGGGGCAGGGTGCAATGTCCCAGCCCTGGCTGTGATTGCAGAGCCAGCGCTGGGTGTTCCCTGCACCAGGAGAGCTCCCTGCCCAGCCCAGGGCTGGCTGCGACCTGCCCCAGAACAGGACAGATCACAGCCAGTGTTGAGCAGCATGGGGAAGCCCCACTGAGCACAGGGCTTTTCCTTATGTGCATGGGGTGGGAGGCTCTGCAGTTGTCTCCTGGCCCCATGCTGCCTGCCAGACTCTGCACAGTAAGCCTACTTTGAATTAATAACACGTGTAGATGCAACCACAATGTAGGAGAGGGAGCTCTTGAATACACAGTTTTAGGATTTATGAAAGAAGGGGCACCTTCTGCTAATGAGTCCTTGATCCTATAAATCACTCTAGGGAAACACCAGACTTCTTGCATGTTTGGAAAAAAGAACGGTTGAATACTGCGTAAGAAGATGAAGTTTAAGGTGTTAAATGCTACAATGGGGAGATAGTCTGGATATTTTTTTTCATGTATTTTCTTTTGAGACTGGGGGCTAGACTGGTGTGGGTCCTAAAACTCATGGATGACAGCTCAGAGGTCACAAGTTGTTGACCATAGCAGAAGCACTTATGTAGCAGCCCTGTCAGATCCCTATGAATCTATGAATTCTGCTAAATATCTTGTCACAAAGACATGGAAAAGAAGGAATAATTTTGATAAAAGACTTGGAGTATACCTTACAAAAGGTGGGAAGTTTAAAATAGCCTAAGGCCCAGCTGACTGGCTGTCAGCCACAGGGGGTGCACCATGCACAGTTGGGACTGGGAACTGATGCAGGAGGAGCCCGGGATGATGATCCTGTGTTCCCCCGTACCAGCAACAAGGTGCAATAGGTTCGAATGCTGGATCCCACAGTTATGCTTCCTGCCATGCATGTGTGTGTTCACCTTTGCCTGAACATCTAGAGGGACCCTAAATAAGACAAATATATATTACAGCGTTATATTTAATCTTTTGTTGCATGCATTCTCAAACGCAATGCAGTTGTTGATGCAGGGAGTAGTGGCTATGGCAAGCACATGATTATTCATGTTAGTATTGGGAGACAGATGCAAAATATTGTTTCATGTTATTTCTGTGCTGTGTAAATGGGCTTATTTTATATACATTAAAAGCATATGCCTTATTTTTCCTAAAGTATGGCTAAGCTTTGTCCCATGTGACGTTAACAGAAAAACTTTTGACAGAGTCTATGTTTGTAGACACCTGTCAGCCTTAGCCTGGTGAGCTCCTTGCATTCCTGCTCATCACAGAATCTGCTCCCTTTCCATGCTTCAATTTTGAAAGTCTTCCATCTGAGATAAGATGAGATTGCTGGGCTTTTTAATCCTCACATAATGCAAAATATATTAACTGATTTTTTTTAAAAATACATTTTAAATAAAAAAATAGCTCTCTAACTCTGAAATGGGAAAGGGACACTTTTCTAAGGTTCTACTTATCCCATCCAGAAGTTACAAATACAGAAAGTAAAATTAAACATCCAGAAGAACAAAGGGATAGGCCTGAGGAAGTGCCTTTCTAGGTCTTTTCTACTAGTGAAAGACAATGTGTTTAACAATATCAAAGGACATTTCTTAGAAATGTCATTCTCATTAGGCACCAGACACACATATATATTAATCAGCCAGAATATAGTGACTTAGAATATTGCTGCCATATTTACATTATTGTGCATGGTCATCATGGTTTATGCACATGCAGTACTTGAGATATTAAGGGGCAATTATTTGACTGATTCACTACTTAAATTAAAAAGTTTAAGATGGAAATTTCAAGGAAGTGCTCATACTTCTCTGTTCCCATTCATGTCAACAGAAGTTTGTCTGAGGTCAGAAGGGATCATAAGGCCATCATAACCCATTTTGCAAATGTCTGCTGCCTCCCTCCTCCCATCCCCCTCCCCAATCTTGACGTTTTTAAATGGGAAACAGATAGTTAGTCCTAGCCACTTTCCTCACTCAGTTAAACATAACCAACATTTGGTTGAACTGTGTCCAAGTATGAAAGATCAAGTATGAAAGCTTTCAATTCAAATGAGGACATATTTAGAAATTATGAATAAATAAAAACAGATCTGTAAAAGAGGAGCTGCAAAATCAGCTACAATTTTTCTTACTACTAATTAAATTTATCAATACATCCTAGTTGCACCTGGAAAAGCAAATGTTTCAGGGTTTTTCAGCACCATGAATGGCTTGCATTTAGTTAGCATCCATTATACTGCCAGCTGTTAAAATAAGGTATCAGGGTGCTCTCATTTTTATAGTGATTTCTTTTGGGGCTCCAGCAAAGTTCCTGAATAGAAGCTGTTTAAAACTATGTAAAATGCTGTTTACCTTTTGTCCTACCTACAATTAAAATAGTATTCATGTTCTCTCAATATCAGTATATTGACTTCTCCAAGTATCTAGCGTGCATTTAAAGAGAGGGAAAATAAAGTTCTAAATTAGCATTATAAAGAGATACTCATAAAGAGTGGTAAGAAAGTGTCATGAAGTGGGGTCTCCCAAACAGCATCATCAGCAAGCAAATGAGTACATGTTCCCTTGAAGCTTTTGCAATTTCTGAATGATGAAAAAAATCAGGGTTTATTTAGAAAAAAGTTCCCAGCTCTTAGTAACCTTGAAAATGGTAAGCCAACATAATCAAAACTGGGGTTGAAAGAAAACGACATTTCCACCCATTATGGAGCTGAGAGGTAGGTGGGTGTGTGGGAGGGGTTTTTGAAGATGTGCCTCCCACACACTTATAATCACATGCAAAAACTCTTTTACTATCAAATTAGCCAGTTAAGGATGCCAAAGAGTCATCCTGAAAACTTTCTTCTTAAACCCTCCCTATGCATAGCAGTGTTGTGGCAGACAGATGCAAGAAGGCTAGTTTAACTGGACATGTAGGTTTAAGACCCTAGTCTGACAGAGGTTTCCTGTTTGACTTTGTCTTCATCGGATTGCCTATAGAATGGGAATAATTGCACTGTCCTGACTCTGAGGGATACCTGGAGGTTAACTGAAGATACTGAAGTAACAGATACTACAGTAATGGGAGCCATACAAGTGTCATAGGCAGGCAGGAATTGCTATATTTGAATGAAGGCTGTTAACAGTTCTTCTGGAGCTCTGCCCAGAACATGCCACTGTTAGGATTCATTCTCCAGCTGCCAGTCTGCCAATGATGCTTTTTTTTTTTTGGTTCAGGCAGTTAAATGCAAGGTTACAGCTAACATCATCCATAATTGGCTGGTTGGCATTGAATGACTCTGCAGAGCCTGTATTGGCAAAATGACTCCAGCTGGGTATTTGGGTACAGACTGAGTGGTAGTGATAATACCTACATGCACCCCTTCATGATTCAGCTCTGACAACATGTCTGTTTGGTGATCAGATATTAATGGAATTGCTTTTAGATGCTCTTCTGTACTAAAAATCCCATAATTGAAGAGATTCAGTTCTTCCTTACTGTGAGGTTGAATTTAATGAGACTTAGTTAGATTCATGTTTGTCAGCCAAATTTTAAAGGCACTTAGAAAATTAAAGTTTCAGATAGTCACCCAGTGAGCTTTGCAAAGTAATTTTGGTTCCTAATACCTATTGATTTCAACCCAAATACTTTTGAAAAATGTGTCCTCGTTGGATGACAGCAATTCCAAATCAGCTACAGTTAGCACCATGAGAATATCCGGGGTAGTATTTTGCTTCACCTCTTGCAGTAGGTTAAATTCTATTATGGTCTCTCTTGTTTGTTTTTTTTTTACTTATTTGCATTACCATGATGTCTAGGGACCTTGACATGTGACCAGGAGCCCATTTTGCTAGGTGCTGTACCAAGATGGTTTTTACTCCAAAGTGATCATCATTTAAGTATAAGGGATAACAGATGAACAAAGACATATAGAGTGGAAAGAAAAAGGAAACAGTGAGACAGCATTGATCAGCATACTAAAAATTGGTTTTATAACATCAGAACCCTAATCAGGATCCATTTTTGTAGGCATCATAGCAAAAAAAGAAAAGTTTAAGAAAGGCTTTGAAGGAGAATGATGAAGTAGTTTTGCATATGTTAATGAAAGGATTATCCTGATTGTGAGATGTAGTGTGAGTAAAAGCAGAAAGGTGTCTGTTTGCAATTTTAGCAATGGGTCATGCAAATGACATAATGGGACAATCAGAGGGAGAAAATGACATCTCACTTCTGGATGGGAAATATTATGTAGGGAAGGGATTATTAGAAAGAGCCCTAAAACTGAAGGCAGCTTACATGTGATATTATTTTTTTTTAAAAGGGAAGACAGGGAAGTGATGCATAAACTGGGAAGGCACATTCAAAATAACAGGCTAGGTGTGCAAAAAATCTTTGTGACATTATTCTGAATAGATATGAATGAGACAAGATGTCAAGGCTAGACATTTCGGTAATCGAAGAAATTAGCCATGTGGACAGATAAGAAAGGCCAAATCTTATAGATGCAATGCATAAACATTTAAAATATTGCTTGGATTTAAGTTCCAAGACAGAATTCTGAATAGAAGATGACATTCAAGTTATAGGTCTGAATGACAGGCATGTTTTAATGTTGAGTCTTAACAAATGGAGTTAAGAGGTAGATTCGGAGAGGTAATACTGAGACATCTGTTTTAAATGACACTGAGTTTAAACTGACAGTTTGGAATTCATCAGAAGGTACCAGAAGGACAGGACAAAGGTTTAGTTTGGATAGAAGGAATTATGTCTGAACTAGAGTGGTAGATCTGTGAGGTGTCTGCATGGAAATAAGTACTTGAGTTTGTTTTTACAGATGGAGTGACATATGGATGACATGTAGAGGGAGAAGAGAAAGGGACCCCCACACACTAAGAGTTGGAGAGAGTATGATGAGGCTCCTTCAAAGGGCATTCTGCAGAAATATTTAGAGACATCCATAGAACTGAAGAGAGAACAACATTTCAAGATGATATGAAAAGTATATTGTTTCTGAGTTTTGTCTAGGAAGAGGGTCTTAAAGGAATAGTTAAAATGATTTTAGTGGAGTGTGAGGTCTGGAAGTTGTATTAATAAGGGTCTGTGATTCAATTGGTAAGAGAGGAACTCTACATAACTATTATCAATAAGCTTAGAGAAGAAAGAGGGATAAGAAATGGGTGTTGGAATTGTGGATTTGTGGTTCAAACTAGAAAATCGGAATTTGGAATACAGCAGAAACAATCCTTAGTGTGAATGCAATAGAGAGAGCAGATGCTGGGGGCAGGCGGGACAACGTCTTGTCAGTTCAGATAACAGAGAGACGGACAGAAGAGTTAATGAGTGAATTATGGAGTTATTTTCTGGTAAGAAAATAAACAAAAAGGATGAGAGCAAATAAACTGTCAGTACTGATGGACTGGAAAATGTGGAAAGGCTGAATGACCGGGCGTGAGAGCAATGGCCAATAGATGATAGTGAAAGGAACCATCGAAGAAGGGGAACGTATAAACGGAGAGAGTGCTTGATGAAGTTGAATGAGGAGTGAGAGAGCTGCCCAAGGGCGAGTAAAAGAGAAGGATATCCAGGGAGTGACACGTGACATGAATATAGAAGTTGAAGTCATAGAATATATGTGTGAGAGACTGGGCAAAGGAAGAGAGTCAGCCAGGAATCAACAGTAGTGATGTATCTAGACATACTTTTACCAAAGGAGTCACGGACCTGGATAGACTTGCATCGCTTCTTCTTAAAGGTTGATACAACCAGAGATCTTCCAGAAAGCTTTCAAGGGAAAATGTTGTTCAGATGAAATACCTTTGCATTGATAACCTTTTCATCATAACCTCTTCTTTTCAGCTATTATTATGAAGGTTTCTGATTGTCCTCTTCCTCCCTTTACCTTCACAGGTTTACTTGGTATACGGATGGCTTCTGACACATGAAATGAAAATGACAGTGGCTTGAGCACTGGGAATAGAAATTTTAATCAGAAGCTGAGACATTGCAGCTCACTTAAACCCCACGTCTCCCTGCCCCTAATCCCCCCCCCCCCCCGCATCCAAACCCCTGTGATTGTACTCAAAGTAGAGAAGAAATGTCTTGCCTTGACCTTGGTATCTGTGAAGAGGTTTATAAAGAGCCAGGGTATCTCTACTTAGTAACAGAATGAAATTTGCTTTAATTCATAGCATAGGCAGCTGCAGTGTAAAAGACCCACCTCTTATCTGAAATGGCTCAGGCCAGAAGCTGGGGGGTCCTAGAGCATGGCTCTCTGGCATGTAACCAACATGCACTGTAGGCTGCACTTTGCTTCCTCTTCTTGCTTCTCCCAAAGTTTCTAGGATTTGCTGTCCAGAATTAGAGCAGCAGTACTCTGCAAGGCTGCTCATCACTTCCTCTTCCTGCTTCCAGGTGTCTCTGGGACTTGTAGTTCATAGTCCCAGCCAGCAGTAAGTTTTTAGCAGGGCAGCTCTGTACTCAAGGGAAGGAAAGTTTAACCCCCCCTCCCTGGCCTCAGGACCCAGCTTAGATTTGCCTGGTGGGGGGCAGTCTCTGCCTCCCCCGCACCTCAACCTTTCTCTGCTGGAGCCGACAGCACAGCCCAGCTTAGGGCTGGACAGCATGCTGCGATGCTGGGGGACTGTGATTTAACTTGAACCAGGAAGGGGTCTGGGACAGAAGTTTCATAAACCAGTTTAACCCAAATCAGTTAAGTCTGATATTACATTTAAACAGGTTTGTATTAAACCAGTTTCAGTCATATTGAAACTGGTTTATGTGCACTTAGCTTCTGTTCTGTTACAGGTTTAAACCAGTTTCTGATTACTTAAACCAGTTTATGTATAGCTTCTATCCCTAGCCTAGGAGGCAAGATTAATAAGGAAAGTCTGAAAGAGCAGGGTTATTTAGTATGGAGAAGAGAAAGTTGAGAGAGTATTTGATAACAGTCTTTAATTGCCTGAAGAGCAATTACAATGAGGAAGGAGATGGGCTTTTCTCTATGGCAGCAGGGACAGGACTAAGCAGTGGTTTCAAGTTGCAGCAGGGGAAATTTAGGTTGGCGATTAGGAGGAGCTTTCTAACTGTGAGCATTGGAACAGGCTACCTAGAAAAGCTGTGGAATCCCCATCCCTAGAAATTTTCAAGAACAGGTTAAAACAGATGCTTGGCTGGGATGGTTTCATCAGGGATGATCCAGTCTTGAGTAGGGAGCTAGACTAGATGACCTTGTCAGGTCCCTTCCAGCTCTGCTTTCCTATGATCTGACTGTGACTGCAGTTTAGTTTCTGGGTAAAAATTGAGCTGCTCATTTTGGTGTTTCACTTGAAATGGCTTGGACCTGTGTTATTAAAAATTATCATCAGAGGGCGTGTCTACACATGCATTAATGCTCTGTTGCTACTGTGCATTAAGTTTAGTACCTCTAATATGAGGTACTAAATAAATGTGCAGTAGCCAGAGCTAATGCACAGTAACGAAGTTAAACCATCTTTTTGTGACATTTAATGTGCAGTAGACTAATTTTACTGTGCATTAGCATGGTTTTTCCCATGACGTGCTAATACTGGACAGTAGAATTAGTCTATTGAACATTAATCGTCTTGTGTTGACATACCCAGAGATACTTAAACTAGTGCTGCACTATTATGGAGCAGCCTTCCAGTGAGTCTTAGGATGGATTTTTTTTTCCCTATGTAGCTGGATTGTCTTACTAGGAATTCTCTACTTATTTGAGACATTCAGCACATAACAGTTAGACTAGAACTTCAGATGTTCAGTTTTCATCTCTACTATAGTAAATATTATAATGTAAAGATGATCAAAGCTATCAAAAATATAAAGTTGTTAACATGAAATTAAGGTGATTTTTTTATTTTTTGCAGGCAGCCTTGTCATTAGCAAGTTTTTGGAAGACTTGCTTCATTTTCCAGGCTTTGGTTAATAAAAAGATGAAGATATTTCTTCCAATAATATAGGGGTTTAAGTTTATTCAAGCTGTCCATAAAAATGTAAAGCCCATAAAATAAAACTTGATTATCTTGCTTTCCTGTTACATTAACTATAATAATTTTGCTTAATGTTTGTCTCCCATTGTTTAATCTTTTATGATTGATGTATAACTTTTTAATATTCAAAATTATTCAGTGATTATTACTTAAAACTTCAGTATTTACATCCAAATGGCAAACCAATACCCATTCGTTAGTAATTTTGCTGTATGGAGGCCAATTCATTTTATGTGCATAAAATACTTGAACAATTTGATCACTGCAGTCCCTTTATTCTATACAACAGAATCTGGTGGAAAGTTGAAATAGATTTTGCAAAGTTATTTGCTTCCATCTGCTGACCATTTGTGATATTGCAGTCACAAATCAGAAAAGTTTAGCAAACGTGAAGCAAAACATTTACACGTTTACAAGTCTTTTCCTTTTTCATACTAGTGTGTATATGAAATCAGTTCCTTTTCCATATTATATTTTATTATTTTCACATAAAAATTAAAATGTTAGTACACGTGATTTTTTGCAAGCCTTTGCATTTTATTTAACTTTTAAACCTTTGCTGTTTGTTTTCTTTTTCACTTGCTCCACTACTCTAATTAAGTGCTTACATTTTGTAGCTATGCTTGTTATCCCAAATACGAAAATAGTCTGTTGTTGCAAAAATGTAAATATTAAAGCAATTAATACTTGTATTAGGGGTGAAGACATTGTAATTAGAAGCATGTATATGCCCTATTGCCAGGTAGGTTCATAAATCAAGTCTCAAGTGTATAATTGCAGCAGAAAATGTTTGTGAAATGTTTATATGTAAGTGTCATGTCTTGCTCAATGTGCCTCATAATGGAATTGAAAAAAAATGGAGAGGAAAGAGAGAAGGTTTTTGAAAAAAGAAAGACCTTGTATTTGTTGAAATAAAATAATAAGTGATCATGGGTCAAAGACAACATATATAACCATAAGGTAAATATAGGCATTCTAAAAATTACTATTAGATACTAGTACTTTGCCCATTGTACAAATAATATTTTTAATAGCATCCACTACAGCTAGCTTCCCGGATCTAGCAAGTAATGAATTAGATATGTTATTGTTTAAATATTATCAGAATTTACTGCAGAATTAGAAAATATGAGGAAGACTTTCCAATATAGGACAGCTGTTGTTAGTAATAAGTTTTCAAGTCAATATTTGACCTCCCAGGAGTGGATCCAGAATTTTTAAAAGGGTGTGTGACCAGTGGTGCAGGGGATGGGCAGACCATGACACAGGAGCAGCAGCCAGGGACTTTTTAAAGTTCCCAGATAAGGTAAGAATCTGCCCCAGCCATTTTCCGCGCTCTGCTTCCTTTGCCTCGGCACTCAGCAACCAGTCCTCTTACCTCCCTTTTATCCTCTGTGCTTATGCCTCTGGGTGTGTAGGGAGAGACCTGACCATTACTGCTGCTGTCGCCCCAGCCTAGTCACTCCTGCCCTGCTGCAGCTAAGAATTAAGCAAGTGGCCGCATAAAGGGCCAAGCTCAGCTAGGGACATCAGTGGCAGCAGAGGGGGTTCCCCCCAGATACATGCCTGCTCTCAGGCTGGGGAGAACCACAAGAGAAACCTGACAGGGATGGGGAACCCATCTGTAGCTGCTGCTGCCACCACCACCGCCACCACTGTCCCTGGATGATCCTAACTCCCTATGCAGCTTAACTGAAGTGAGGCTTGAATACCTTTGGAGTGCCTCTGGCCCTGGGGTCAGCTGGGGGCAATAGGAATGGCAGGTGGGGCAGAATGGGAGGGAAGGAAGGTGCTGCTGAACAGGAAGGGAAGGGAAGGGAAGGGAAGGGAAGGGAAGGGAAGGGAAGGGAAGGGAAGGGAAGGGTGGCCCAAGAGATGGAGGGGAAACTTCAATAATGTCCCTGGATGTTGCTCTTATGGCATGCTCTGAAAGGCAGTGCAACTGTGCTGCTACACGCCCTCAGGATTTGTCTCTGCCCAGAGGTAGCCATGGGATCAGTGAGCTCAGACAGAGACATAGCTGGCTATACTGTGCCCTGGGCAGTACCCACCTTCTGCAGCCTGCACCTGCCCTGCACCAGTTCTGACTCTCAGGCAACTGTTTTTGGCAGCAAAAATAGGAGATGACATCTCTCTCAACAACAGTGAACCTGCTCCTGTACCATGTGCTGCCACTGCTTTTCTGCCCTCCCCTCTGCCAGAACTGGAGCAGGGAAGGTGCAGGGTAGGAGAAGGGTGGATGGGGGATAGGAGGGTAAGGCTTTCACTAGTTTCATCCTACTGCCCTTCACCTCTTTCTTAGGCAGTGCCCAGTTCTCCTGCCCTGGTCACCCACCCATCATTATAGTACTCATACAATGTTCTAAGGAAATTGAGCAAGATGACTATTTCATGTTCTCTCTTTTCCATCACTGGATTTGTATCATTAAGCTTGCTTCATGTTGTATAGCCTGTGTATTTTTTGGCAGAGAAGAAAACGGATATTACAATGCATACTAAATATCACATCATTTAGCTGAAGGCATTCCTCAATCACAGAACAAAGGTGGAAACAAAACAATTAGATGAATGTTATTTGAAACTCCCAGTTTACCATTCACTGGTCAAAAGATGAAATCTGCCTTTTCTCTCCAACAGTAAAGGAGGACTTAAGCTTTGTAGTGGATTCTAATATCTTAACAAAAAAGATGTTAGGCCTTCCATGGCTTGGGGACTTAAACTGAGAACCAGCTGGCTCTTTCCAGAGATAAGCTTTGTGTGTCTATGAAAACATGGAGCCCAGAGACAAAGGGGAAAAAAATGTTACCTTGTCCCCCTGGATATTTGTCTTGTAAAAGCTTTGAGGTCTGCCTATGAAGAATTTCACTTCCATTGCTGCCATTATCTCAGTTGTTCATAAACTTGTCTGAACTATTTTTGTTTTTATCATGTGTTGGTATATCAAAACCTTAATAATCTGGCTCTTACGAAATAAGAATATAGATGTTCCTTTTTTGTATTTTTTCCCAAGTAACTATCATTACCTATGCATAATAATTCCATCACTATGTTAAGTCAGACCTAACCATAAGAAGGATTTTCTCAGTTAAATGTCTTATCCAGAGGAGTGCAGAAATCTAGAACTTTTGTCTTAGAGATATTACCTTTTATTAGACCAACCAGGAAATTGCAAAGAACTCCAATCTTTTTCTGCAAGGTTTCAGGCTCAAATGCCCTTCATCAGGCTCAGGGAAAATTAAAAATGGTAAAAATTCCCCATAGGAAGGAAATAAAATCCTATGGGGACTTTTTACCATCTTTAATTTTCCCTGAGCCTGATGAAGAGTGTTTGAGCCCAAATGCTTATGGAAAAATATTTTTTTTTGCAATTTCCTAGTTGGTCTGAAAAAAAGGATAATCTCTGAACCAAGAGTTCTAGATTTTTCCATTTCTATGTCTCAGACCAACATGGCTACCAAATACATCCCTTATCTAGAGGAGGTTTGCTTTATAGTTGGTTTTAGGATCCAGTGTAAGATTCAGTTATTTCAACAGATACATTCTTAAATGTATGGGGACTCATATCTAGGTTTGTTTTATCATGTATGTGTATGTAATTGGTTTTTGTATTAATTGGAAATGCCCTTTTGAGTTTCTTTGTATAGCCTTTGGAAGTTGTTTGGTTAGCTCATGAATCAGATCATTTGTCTACCTACCTTTTCATTTAATTTTGTATTGGTTATATTTTTGTGACTCCTTAAAATGTATTATTAAGTAACAGAGCAAGAGGTAATAGTAGAATTATAGAGTTATATATAATAGTAGAGTTATATACACCTTTATGAAGCATGGCAAGGGGTTTGTCAGATAGCTAAAGAGTGATATCAACTGAACTAGATGTGAACATCGTTTAGTCAACTTCTGTAGACTCAAATTCACATCATCTTTTGTGGTGTTACCCCCAGAAAACTCCCACATGCTGGGAGCCCATCCTTGAAGTGCAAAGTGAGGGAATATTTCTTGTGATAAATCTTGATTTCACATTGCAAGTTCCTTTTCATTCTGCACCATAAACCTTTACTGTGTATCAGCTTCAAATTCTCCCATTCATACTCATGACTTGGTTGGCTCAAATGTCAATTCTGTTATCTCATTCTTAAGAGTTATCAGTATTGTACATGCTTCTTCAACCATGGAAAGAACAACTTTATATCTTGGGGGTTGCTAATGGAACAAGTAAGTTTCACTTCTAGGTCTATATTTCAAACCTGTTCCAAGTCAGCAGTTCCAGAAGGGTTTTTTTTTGCTAGTTAATAAACTTTTGATACAAGTTGGCTTTCAGTCCGTTTCTAAAGTTTCCACACACAACATACATGAATACGATCACAAATAATACTAATTATTCTTAAGAAATCAATGAAGTGCTGAGTAACCATCCTGATCCATATTGTACATTACTGGGACAGGGAGTCTGTATATGTATCAAACTATATTGAAGACATACAAAAAACTAGAACCCTTGGTTCCAAAATGATACCTTTTATTAGACCAACTGGAAAAAGGCAAGAAAATTGTCCTTTTCTGCAAGCTTTCGGGATCAAAGTCCCTTTGTCAGGCTCTGGGAAAAGTGTAGATGGTACAAGATGGTAAAAAGTCGCCATAGGTAGGAAATAAACTTCATTTTTGCACAGAGAGAGCTGAAGATGAAAGTTTGTCCGCGGTAAAGATGGTAAAGTTAAACATGTGTTATAAGTGTTTGCAGAATCTGAAGACAAGGTACTACATACCATTTGTGAAAGTCATAGTTTTCCTATCTGCAGCTTCTGTACATTTTATCAGGTCCTGCTTCTTGTTTCTTAGTTGTTTTTGTCCAACACAGTAAATAAACAAGTATTTTATGATTTGATAGTGATGTTTTAATAACCAAAAACTGAAAACTCAATGGGTAAAGAATTAGCAGAACATTTTTTTTATGTTTATTCCCTAGTCATATGTAAATGGTAGGGCAAGTTTGACAATATCTATTCAACATTAGTTTCACATGGCTTTGTGCTTTAGAAGAGATGTTTATAGTAGGCAAAACACATAGTTAAATTTCAACATCTAATACATTACTGAACCAGCCAGAGAATGTTGACACTAGTTGTGTCAGAAAAAGTGTTTCCTTTCCCCTTGGACAATTAAAGGTTCAGATAAGCATGCATGGCTCTGATATGAACCATGCTGGATACTTAGGCAACCTGAGTTAAGTCACTATTTGGGAACAAGGTAGTTGAATGTTTGTGTTTTGAAAAGGCCAAGTCATAGACCATCAGAAGACATCAAACATAGCAGAATCAACACCAATCATATTTTGTTTCTGCCATTTAAAAATTTTAATTGGGCTTCTTGAATGATGGCATGAGCAAGATAACAAACCACAATATCATATAAATTAAAAACAACACAGGCTTAATAAATTAATTGGTACAGGGTAAGCTGAATAGTCCTGAAAAGATGTCAGGTGTGTTACTTGTGCCAGATGGCTTTTTTTTGTGTCACTAGTGTGGTCTTCAACAGGAAACAAAAGTTATTTGGTGCACTTTTTCATTTTGCAACTGCCATGACTTTATATTATGAATGAATCCACAATACATACAAGCTTTACCAGTGCCAGCCTTAAGGATGGGAGATTGCCCAGGGCACCATGGTTAGCAGGGCTGCCCCACACACAGTGCCCAGCCCAGCCTGATTCTTGGCTCTAGCCACTGCTCAGGAAGAGTTGGGCTGGGCATGTGCAAGAAGGGTGGCTTCTGCACCAGTCTGCCCGCTTTGTCCCTTCGCAGCAGCAGCTGTGGGGGAGGGAGTGAGTGAGAGAGGGGAGCACCAAGTTTGCTCAGGGCACCGTTTTGTCTAAGGCCAGCTCTGAGCTTTACTCTTGTCAGGGAATCCAGAATTTTTCCCATAAAAGAGCACATGAACACCTACATGTTTTTCTTTTAAATGTGTAATCAATAACAAATTAAAGATTGCCTTTCAGCTAAAAGAGTAAATTATGGGTCTAAAATAGACTCATTACTTGCAGCTTATCATAGATTATTAATCTGTTCTATTGTTTCCTTTTAGTGCTATAAGCAATGGAAAATGTGTTAGTTATATGTTCTTAAGTTTTTAAATTATTCTCTTTCTTATAGAAAGAGCTAGCTCCAAAATAAGATTTATAAAATCATTAGGCCTCCTGTACACTGCACAGGGAAAGATAGACACCTCAGAATAGTGATCCAAAAAAAAAAACAAAACATACACCAGGCAGGGATCAATTTCATTTAGGATTATTTTGTAGGAAATACTGCAAAGAGCTGTGTCTTGCCCACACCCTTTTCGGGAGCTAGCTTGCCTGCAGGTAATTGCTTCTGTATTTTGAAATTCAGAGCCTCTTCCTAGAAACAAGAGACCTGTGTCCAATTTCCTCTTCAGCCAGAAGTGGTTCAAATTCACTCCCTTAGACAGTGCCCTAATCACCAGGTTCTTGGTTAGTTTGGGTTGGGTACCTACAAATCCTGCAGGAGAAAGAGTGACCACAATTCTTTAGTGCATGGGTGTAATACCCGAATACCTCTTCTGGTCACCACCTGGCACCCATTGTGTTGCTTTCTTTGACTCCTCAGGGTCCCACCCTGCTATCTTGCCTGCCATACCTTGATATTATAAATTGACAGGGAGGCTGCCTCTCCTCTAGAGGGCAAAGAGGGTTTTGGATGGTAGGCCTTTTTCTGGGTTGAGCCTCTCCCCAGCCTTGTTCCAGTTTACTCTGTCTGAGCCCCTTAGCCTGTGTCCACTGTCCCAGGACCACACACAAGCTCTTGGGCCCCAACTCCAGCCATGCCCTTGTGGCTCTGGCTCCCTTGGCCCCTGCTTCAGTCCTTGTGGGCCCCGGGTTCCTCAGCCACTGATTTTTTCCCTTGTGAGTTCTGGGCCTGCACCCGTCACAGAAAAAATTGTGATTTTTTTTATCAGGGAAAACCAGGATCCCTGCTAATTACTCTGTCCAGGCATCCCTCATTATCGCTGCTGGCCTCTTGGCCACCTCTTCCCCCCCAGCCTGGTAGGTCCCATAGCAACCTGACCTGCAGGCTTGCATTCAGGGCTGTATTTCAGGGTTCTACCCCTCATTCCCTGCCCCCCGCCACAGTTACACTGAGACACTCATAGCAAGAAGTGGAGCTATTGATTCTGGTCCCTGCTCCCAGGACTACATTTTATCCAGTGGTAAGTTAAATATAATACATATAAACTTCCCAGGGAGCAAGAACAGGAAGCAGAATCTATGACTTCTCCAGGTGAAATGTGCAGGATACCCCGTCATGTACTCACAGGGTTAGGCCCCTTAGGCAAAGGAATAACTATTCCCACTGGGTTGAGGTAGAAACCGGGGACAAGCTCTTCAGATGCGGGTATTTCTGAACATGTGCAAAACAGGAATCTGGAAGTCAAATAGAGAGATGCATCATGAATTTAGAGACCATCAGGGTTAAAGAGCAGTTAAGTAGGGGTTTGTGAATTGCAGTTTTGTACTTAAGTGTCTCCACTTCATTATACCTGTGTTAAGTACCTAAGTATTTTACCAGATATAACTTGAAATCTATATCTGTAAAAAAAAAAAAAAAAAAAAAAAAAAAATTACCTAACACTGTAGAGAATTCATTCAAGATGGGGAGGAGTAAAACTTTAAGTGGCTTTTGCCAGCTAGAGTTCCACCTGCATTTCTGGCTAGGATAAGCTAGTCAAAGATGATTCAAACAAGTATCTTAATATGCAAAACACTGGTTTAACAGTGTTTTTAAACCATCATTTAACCATGTTAGTCCTTGTGCACAATACTGAATCAAGATTTGTGCTTAAAAATAGAGCTAGTTTTTATACTGTTCTTATTTTGGGAAATCTAAGGATAAGTAAATCTCGAGATGTACCACTGGATAGTACTTCTAAGAATGTTGACACCATACGTTTATCAAATTGAAGTATTTTATAAGGGAGATATGTGTCATCTTTATTTCACTGACGGGGAAATAGAGCCATCATGAAGTAAAATAATTTATTAAAAGTTGTACAACAGGTCAGGTTTTCAATCCAAATCCTTATCTACTGGACAGCAGTATCTTCCCTGCCTCTGGTAGCAGTTTACTTGTAGCCACATTTTGTAGTAGCTGCTGACTTTGCAGCTGGAACTCTTCAAACTATTCTCAGTTGGGCTGGTTTATGTTTATTAGCACCCATTCCTAGGAAGCAGTTTACAGGGCACAGGAAACTTCGCAGATAAATGTAGGGAAAAGAAATCTCTCTTCCATTTGTCCAGGTAAAATCGGAAGTTTTTCACATTGTCTTTTGAATAGTGGATGTTTATGAATTTAGGTGTGAAAAAGCTTGCAATGGAAAAGGACAATGGCAAAATAACAAGATTAAATAGTCTATGGGAGAATGAAGGGGAGTAAAGCTATGCAGGTTGTTCAGTGAGTAGTATTCCTCATTTGTAATAGTCTTAGCTTGATTTTGATGACAGCTGGCTTATACTGTGCTTGCTTTTAATAGAAGTCAGTGTATGAAATAGAAGTACTGTTGTCCTTGGTAATATGAAATGATATGATTCATTTTGATTAACCAATAAATATGTTAAAGAGCATTACATTATTCCTAAATGGTAATTCAGAATGCAGCAAACAGGTAGCTAATGAAGTCTGCAGTTAAACTGCAGAAAATAAAGTTTCTAGCGCTGCATATATATAATATATATAAAAATAAAGTACTCAGTACTTTTGAAAAGGGTAGGAATAAATGGAAGGCATTTTGAATCTACCAGTATGCAGAGGTACTAGTACTTCCTTGTCTAGAAAATAGGAAGAAAAAAGGTCAAATGAATCAAAGTTAAAAGAAAATGCTTGTACATAAGATAATACGCAATAAAGCATGGCTCTTTGCATGAGATGCTTCAGACAAATATAGCAAAAAATATTAAAGGTCCTGAGGTGTGCTAACATAATTAAATTAGGAAATACAGATGTTTTGGTGGAAACGCTTTATTTTAGGGGGAAGATAGAATTTGAAAACAAATTTTACAGAAAAAATGTAAGGCATTTTACAATTATTGCAGTACAAAATATTTTTGCAGGATATCTGATTTTATATATGTATAAGATTTATATCTTATATATATATATGAGAGAGTGCTGACCTCATTTTATGTACTTGTATTTTTTTCATTTTCACTATCTTCCCTGCTATGTATGTATGTATTCAAATCTCTTCCCAACTTTTTTCCTTTTTTTTGCCCTTCCTTCAATAGAAAATGTTGTGGTAAAGACTTGAGCTACACAAGGACCTGTGCTCTGTGTCTACTCAAACAATATCTTCCCTAAGTTAAAGGTGACGAAAGGCCGTTAATTTATAATTAGCCATGTGGATATATTGCCAGGAAGAAGTTTAAGGGGTTGTTCATTTATTTATTGGCCCTACTGTTTGTTTTCTCTTATTTTCAATGGGAAAAGCTATCAGAAAGGCACTTAACCCAGTAACTCCTAGCCAGTAATCTACAGTGAGTCAAAGTGGTTGTAGTTTTTATTAAGAATTTTTTTTTACCTGAAACTACCAAGTCTCTTCCTTCGCTGTACTCTGAATAACACCTCTTTCAACAGAAATCTGTTATGTTGCGGTAATTAAACGAAAACAATAGCTCAGAGCACCCAACTAGAGCAAAAGTGAGTTTGAAAAACAAAGCAAAACATGTCACACTTAATCTTTCCATTATTCTAATTGACTGAAAATTTGTTATGCTGGCTGTTTGCAAAAATTAATGTGTAGAACAAAATCATGATTCAAGAAAATAAATGAAGTCCAGAGTATGATTTCCATACGAGCAATGAACTATCCATGTATATCTTTTGAAGTGAAGATTGGCACTATTATGGAATAACATGAACAGAGGTCAGATAATTAGAACTGGCAAATAGTAAAGATACAGAACTGCACAGACAACTGGAAATAGACCTGGGATTCCAATCTGTAGTAACACTACTACAAGATTAAACATTTGTTGCAAGGTGGAGGACTTAAAATAACAGGATAAGAAGGAAATGAATAAAGAAATAGGAAATCAATTAAGCTGTGGTATGAGGTTCGTTGAGCATCCAAGCTCAATTCAAGTCAAAGGTGGCATAGAACCTCTGAAAATCAGAAGTGTAAATGCTAGAGTCACATGAGAGATTCTGGAGCAGTAGTTCAAACTATTCACTCACTGAGTGCTCTGACAGGGAACATTTGGATAACTTGGCCAAATCGATTGCTTTAGTAGTACAAATAATATGAGTACCAGAGGATGTATCAAGATGTTAGTTGTTAGCTGTCAAGTGGGAGTAGATACTTGATACATTTAGTGGACATAATCTATGCTCTTTCACTATAGAATTGTTATAAAAATGAAATCATATTTAAGTCTTTGATATAGGGAGAGACGAAAGAACAATTGAATAGTTAGTGAAATATAGAGATGCAAATAAAAATAAGAAATGTGCCCAAAACATGCAATTCTGATTCATGGCATGTTAATATAAGGTCCATTTAACATACAGCAGTCTTTTTAGTAAACTAATTCAGATGTTTCATCTACAATCAGAAGCTGTAGAGGTAAGGAAGAAGTGCCATAAGCAATGAATGGAAGGGTATGAAGTATCACCAAAACTGAAGCTGTTGGATCTTAAAAGAACATAAGCACAAAAAATTCATGTAGGCAACATAAATATACATGAAGTAAAGAACTGAAAGAATCTATAGTGTAGTCAGTTCCACAAAATGAGTATCTTCAAGTAGTCAGCCAATATAAAACAACTTCTGCTATGTCATCTGAGATTTAAACATCACTAAAGAGCTCTTAAAATGTAAGTTCTGATTCATGGGTATTATCAAGACAAAAGTACATTTGCTTGATTCCTTTTTTTTTTCCACTTATGACAATAGTGAATTTGTCTATTTACATGAGTTGAATGGAATTCTAAAGTTTGTGTTTAGAGACGAGAGGGAGAAATCATGTTTCCTTAAAGGATAAGTGTAAAAAAGTGAATCGCTTGACAAACCAGAGAAGGCTTACAATTTTATTGTTTAGCTAGTTTCTGTCTATTGAAGTAAATTTGTTTTTTATGATCTTTGAATTCTATCTTATGGGACATCTGCTTCTAATAAAGCTTAATAAGGCTTACTTAAAGCCTTTATAAGTTGAATGTAATTTTAAGGGTACTGTACATACAAAAATAACATTGCAATAAAGGGTAATGGGTTGAGAAGCAGCTTTCAGAACTTTGGTGCCCTTTCTTTGTTCTGAGTTTTTCCATGACTGTGGAAAATGTGTTCTATGGCATGAGCTACCTTTCTGATTAGTGTTTTCTTCTTTCTTCTCTGTGTGTCTTCAGGATACTAAAGCAGAGTGCAGTTCCTGTGTAGAAACAGAGGACAGAAAAGTAAGTGATTTATTTTAATGTCATCTTTGGGTGTGTCTCTCTGACTTTTTAAAAAAATGCTATCAAAGCTTGTCTATTTGTGTTACTTGATGTTAAAAAAATACTTTTAATGAAATAGCATTTCATTAAATAGGCATAGTATAATTATGATTTTTTTTTTTTGCTTTGAAATGAGCTATAGTGTGAAGAAATGTTGGAAAATATTATACACGGACCATGAGAATAGAGATTCTCCATTATGTGGATGGTTTTGCTTACTGAGCATACTCAAATTAGAAATCCTTCAGAAGGGAATTGCAGCTCTCTCTCTTGTTATAGAATCTGATGTAAGCAGTTGAAAAGATAACACTGCTTTCCATTGTCTTCCACAGTGTTTTTAAGAGTGCTTTGAACAGGGTTAATATGGTACAATAAGTATGGCATTCTCAAGTTAGCCAAGTAATATTGTTCTATAGATTTCTTTCTTTGCTCCCTACAAACATAAACTCTGGCAATACTTTTGATCTCTCTGGAAAAAGATTATGTAAAACAGTTTAGCTTCTAGTTTCTTTCACAATTTTGACTGTTCAAGACTAGGAAATGTTGCGTCATAACTAATGTGTGTGTGTATATATATATATATATATATATATATATATATATATATTTTCAGTTCTCTTATCTAAATAGTTAATGTTTCTAATTTGTTAAAACTGAAAGAAAATGTATGAAGAAATCTTAAAGCTGTGCTGGACTTGTCCAACCTAAGATGGAAGGAAGTCTGTTTCTAATGCTAGTACAGTACTGTCAAACTATATCCAAAAGACACCTTTTAAAATGTTTTGTGTACTATTATTTTAAACACAGTAAAAATAATACAATGCTATTATGCACTTTCCAAAAATTAATTCTTTCTGATTATTTATGTTCGGTAAAATATATTTTCTGTGCAAACAACTAATTATCCAAATTCATTTCCAATAGTCTCCATACTCTACCAAGTAGACATCTACATGTTTTTATGTGTAACAGTTTTTAAAAAATAATTTTATTCTTGTCCACGTCAAATTTGTTGTCCAAACCCATGTTTATAATTTATAGATTGTTTTTCAAGTTTACTAAGTCACTATCAGTCAAGTTGCATTTTGTATATCATATAATATAATATTGTGATAAATGCAGCATTTCGATGCCTCATAATGCAACTAATTTGCTTTGTTCGTATGCATTAGATTAAGGGCTCACTAAATGAAGTGAAAGAATTTATTTTAGTGAAATATTTTAGTTAAAGGTATGCAGATGTTAAGAAATCATTTAAACATGTCAAGATACAAATTAATTTGGATATTGGAAGCATAGAATTAACCTAGTACTCTTGTAATACAACTTCTGTAATAGCTGAGCATTTTCTGTTTAAATACAGGGAGTATGGAATGCTTAACTTGGGTGTATTGAACATAAGGGAACTAGCCTTTGGGTACATACATAGTTAGTTGAGTAGGTGTACTAAATTAGATTGGGAATAGATTAGCCTGATCTATCAAACATCAGCCTCTCACCTCGGCCCTGGGGCTGCACTCTTCTTTACCTTCCCTGCCGCCCCCCCCAACCACCACACACACACACACATTGACAGAGCTACTTTTAGTCCTCTGACTGCCCCTGCTCCCCCAACCCTGGAAGGGCAACCTTCTCCCCAAGTCCCGAGTTACACCTGGATCCTGGTGCATCTACAATTGTGCAAATTAAACTAAGTCATGTGACCATAAACCAGGTGCACAATGAGAAAGAGTTAAAGGTAATATTGTTTCTAAATGGTTTTTTCATAATTCTCCATAGCAGAGCTCAAGATTACTTTTGATCATATTAAATCCAGGTACAGACATTCAAAAAAAACCCCAAGGCAGAAGCACTCTAAGTTGCATGCTTTACTCTAAGTGCCCTAAGTTAGGTTGGGAGTGAAGAGAACACATGCTCTCCCTTTGGGGTGGGGGGGAGGGGCATGCAGGCTGTCTGCACTGGCTGAGGCCAGCAGGTTGGAGGTGCTCCCATATGTCTCCCATTGGGCTCCCTGGGCCGGGCCACCCCTGATTGGCTGCCAGGCAAAGCTGAACACACTTCTTCCCCTGCTCCCAGCAGCATCAGCCACAGGCATAACAACATTACCTTGCTTGTCCATGCCCAGCTCTCATCCTGCATGAGCTGACGCAGCCCCAGGGAGCCAGGTAGTTCTCTTTCCTCCCCTCTTTATCCCTGCCCAGCAGCAGGCACTTGCAGCCCTCCGCTGTGCGCCAGGGAAAGAGGTGGTCCAAAGAAGGAAGGATTGGGTCCCTCAGTGCTGCAAAGGTGACTGGGATCCTGGCAGACTGCAACCTACCTCAAGTCAGGAGGGGTTCTAGTACAGAAGCTTATTAGACCGGTTTAACCTAATCACTTAAGTCTGATACTACATCCATTCAAGCCCATCTTAGACCGTATTCTGCCATTTTTTAATTGCTCTATATGCACTGAACTTCTGTTCTGTTATGGTTGTCGACCAGCTTCTGATCACTTATACCAGAGAGGTGTCTGTACCTAGCCTAACTTATGCCATATGCAAAGGGTAACAGAACACATGTGGAAAAAGGAAGAATGTTTTTGCTCCCCTGCATTTGTTGGCTTCAGTGTGAAATTGAAATAATTATTTTGTTGCTGGTAATATTTTGATTCATTGATTCATTTTCAATGTTGATGGTGGGTAATTACCCTTGTGATAAATTTATCTTATCATCCAAAGTCTTTAGATAATTTTTTCTGTTACAAATTTTGACATGCCTAAAATTCCATCCACATGTAACAAAGTGTTCTATTATGAGTAGTGAAAGGAGCTTTTCTATTTTCACAAGATCCTCAATTTGAATAAATAAATATTTTCTCTCCTTTATAGTTGGCGTATTTTCAGTTTTTCTGCAATCAGTGCCTGTATCTTAACAAGGTGAATGCTTAATAGGGTTATGCACAGTCATAAATAATAAACTTCACTGACTTGGTAGTTGTTTCCTGTCATGACTTGAACATCTGAAATGGCCTCTACCTCCAGCTTTCCTGGGTAGGAACTAAAAGATTCTAAGATATTCCAGGGCAGAATTCAGTGATAGCGATCATCATTATGAGTGCCATATTACACAAGAAAACAAAACTAAATCTATCTTTTGGAGAAAAGTGTTTTTTAAATGGTGTTTTCTACAATATGTATGAGAACTTTCCTTGTAGCAGTATGCTTTCATTTTGTAATAGTCCACCAATTTGATTTATTTTATATGTGATATGTAAATGGAGCTTGTCCAACATGCTTTCCATATTTTTTCTCAGTAATTTAAAGCAACCTACCTGTATTCTATATTTTGATTGGTGGAACAAAGAAAACCTTTTGTAGGTCAGCTATAAATATTGACTAAGAGATCCAACTGTTAGAACAGAATTTGCCCCTGTTGTGCTTTCTGATTTTGTGAATATGTTTGGAGATTTTTTTTTTTACTTATAATATGAAGACAAAGGTTAGCACTAACCACTGTAACTCAGGAAATGAGAAACAAAGGTTTATATTAATTTATGTAGTGCAGGAGGTGGAATAAGATTTATTTGAATCTGTGTAGTGCTCTTGAACTTCAGGGCCACCCAGTATAATTGTTTCTAATAAATAAAATGTACATTTAATACCTACAATCTAAGACACTGAATCCCTTGTTTTTTTCTAAAACTATTTTATTTTGCAACATAAACAGTATTTGTAATAAGCCATTGAAGTAATAGATTCTTCCACAAAACTCTGCATTGTTCTCTATTTTTAGGTCTCTGATTACAACTAAAATTTGTAGCTAGCATCTTCCATCCTGAATTCTTAAATATTGACTGGTAAAATCTATATTGTGGGATCTGTAAAGGAGCAGCCTGATTTTTCAGAGGCTTTCAAAGTTAGTGAGCAGAAAATACACAGTGCCTGTGGAATCAGGCTGTTCCTATGCAAGCCCCCAGTACAGCAAAGTACTTAAGTTTGGTTTTTTTTGGACCTTGCAGGCACTTAGATTCATGAATGGGCTGAAATGCTTTGCCAGATTTAGACATACAATTGGATTTTGGAGCTTAACAAGAGATACCCAGTTTAAAAACTTTGGTTTATGTTCTCATTCCAAGAATAAAGAATCCTGAAACATGTTGGTTCAAGGTAAGCTGGCAAATAGGGGGAAAAAAATCCCAAAAGAAAAAAAAAATCAAACCTTAATGTATGATCCACTTTTGCTTCTTCTCTTGTAACCTTCATTGCATATAGTGAAGCAAGTCAGAAAAGTCTGTGTAGCCTGTCTTTTAATTCAGGTTAAGTGTCCTTTCTTTCATGTAAAAAGGCTACAATTAAATACCCAGTTTATTTTTTCCCCTATAAGTCAGTCCTATATTAAGCGCTGAGGTGTTAGACATTAGTTAGATTTATTTCTGTGGGAAGAAAGGTCGCTTACCATTCACCTTGCACTCCAGGGAGCAGTCAGTTTCATCCTGCTGAATAACATCCTGATCACAAAAATGAAATGAAACCATTTTGTCAAGTCTCTGTGCTTTCTAATAAGTATCCATGAAAAGAAAAATCTTCAGTGACAAATTCTTTATTTTTTTTCTTTACAATTAAATCCATGGTGGTTTAATTAAAATTGTCAGAGAGAGCTGTAAAGGATTACATTGGCTTTTCATATTATTTCAATTTTAATCTTTTTTATTTTAATGGTGGTAGCTGTAAAGACTAGTATATAATAGGGTATTTTCATGTATCTCATAAATCAGACATAACTCCACTTCAAGTGGGTATCATTATAGCAGTGTCAACAGCACAAGAATCAGGTCCTCTGGCTTCAGTTAGAATCTTAAATATGTAAGAAAACCTATTTAGGGGATTTACTCCAATGAGCATGTTGTCTTTTATGAATATTTGAGATTTCCCTGGAGACTTGTATTATTTTATGTTTTACCTTTACTTAATTGATCTACACTTGGATCTGGAGAGTACAGATTTTCAACTGTTGTTTCTTCACTTCCTTGGTTTTGAAATATTTCTATTTAGCCCTTAATTCAGCAAACCACTTTTCAATGTTGTTTTCTAACTTTTGGGAGTGAAATAGTGGATGTATTGTTAGGATTGTGTTATTCCATTCAGATGAATTGAAATGTTTAACTCGTTTTGATAACTTTTTTTCTATGTCACTTGCTCATGTCTCAATGCTGTTCCATCAGGGCTAATAAATGGGACTTGAGAGACTTAAACTTCTGATACTTAAACTTCTAGCTTGTTTCTGATACACATTCACATTTCTGAATTTTTATCTGAAGTATTTGTATCAACATAGTTGGTTTGGAAATTGTAACAAGAAGGAACTTTATCAGAATATTTCAGAAAGACCATTATTGACCATGATCAGAAACTGTAATTGCAGTTGGAGGGGAGATTCATATGTTTAAAAAAGAAAATAAAGCAAAGCCCCCTCCAAAATATTTATTTTTGTTCCTTTGTAAAACAGGGGGAAAGTGCAGGGGTAGTGACATTGGTTGGTCTGATTTTGTTTGAAATTCTCTGTTACATTTCTCTGGATCTAATCATTGTGCCCTGTTTTCAATGTTGTTAAGGTGGGCCAAATTCTCATCTGCATAAACTAGTATTTATTAAACTGGTATCTGGGGAAATATTCCTCCTCATTTCTTTCCTACAGGCAAGTACTCCATCACTGTTTTGCAGTGCATTATAGGATGTTGTCCTGTGTTGGCCCACCAGAAGTGGAACTGATGCATTACAGTATTCTAACCTGGAATAATTTCTTCAAAAACTTTTGTTCAGCATGATTGATGTTCATCCTTGTGCAAAAGGCCAGGAAAACACCTATGCCCTACTTGAGTCCAAGTCTTTAGAGGCCTTACTGGGAACTTAACTGGTAGAGAGGACATAGGTTGTTCCTCTGCACAGAAAGGAATTTAGGCATGTATTAGTTCCCTACAGATAAATGCATATTGATACATCCATTACTATTACAGAGATGTAGACTCTTATGCATGCTAATCTGTTTAGTTTAAATCAGCTTCTAATTGAAAATGAACGCTTCAGAAATGTGAGTGGAGGAGCTGAAAAAACCTGGTGTGTTAAATGAAAGGATGTACACCATGCCTTCAGGCTGGAGATTTGGAGAGCTGGGTATTACTGTTACAAAACTGATTGAGCTCTGGATTCCTTGCCCATCTGTCCATATGATTATTGCTATACCCTTGTAACTCCTTGGGGCCATTCTGTAATTTTGCCTCACCCATTATGAAAGTGATGATGGGGAACAGGAGATTTACTGACTTGTACAAGGAGGTAGGATAATAATTTTTATTTATTATTATTAGTGTTTTTTCTTTGCCCCCTCTGCTATTCCTTGTCTCAACTGAATTGCACAGGGCAATACATCACAGTACATATGAGGAGGGGATCAACCACCTGCCTCTAGAACTCCTGTAAGAGCAGACCATTGTGCAAATATCAGGAGAATTCATAATGAAGGAAGCATGTGAGATTGCAGCCGAAGGCAGTTGTCTGTTGGTTTAGTCATTTAGCTTGATAGAAACACGATTCCTGTGTCAGAAAGTTTATATTAGATATCCAATGCTATGGTGCTTTATTTCATGGAATTTACACCTAACTTTTGAAAGTGTAAACACCAAACTGTATATTGAAAACTATCTAGCCTACCTCTCTTTCCTGCATTGTGTTGTTTAGGACTTTGTGAAATAAAAAGACAGTTATACAATTGTAATTGTTACACAGTGCTTTGTATGTTCATTTCTAGTAGTTGATCCACCAAGCAGAATCTTTTCCTTTACCTCAAGTGGCAGAGATCTGTGCTTAGCTTTGTTATCCTGGGAACAAGTTTCACTGAGTGAATTTCACTGATAAATTCTTTAATTTTATCATAGGTTTCTTCCATGACAGCTATAGGTTTGTTTTGCTGGGTTATTTTTATTATTATTATTTTTAAACATTTACTAGGAACCTTTTTTTTTTTAACATTTACTAAGAAATTAGGAATTACTTCACTGAGCCAGAACAATGTAAAGAAATATTCTGTTTCCAGTCAGGCTTCAGATGCAATCCAGTCCAATTAGGATATGCATCATTAGGAATTTATCAGTTACCTTTTCATTATGAAACATACTACTAATGAAATTTGCAGTTACTGATGGATGGAAATCTTTCCTAGTTAATAACGCAATATAAATCTGTTTATCTTCTCTATAACCACTTCTTCCTGAAGCTACTTCACTTCCAACTTTTCAAATGGTTGTTAGAAGCTGTGTTGAAGCTTTAGCGGGAAGACAAAACTAATCTGATGACCAGGATTATTGTATAAAATGGTGATTTAAATACAAAAGTCAGGAAAGGAGGGAGGAAGGTTAATGAGTAATACACCCATAGGATTAAACCCATAGCAATAAACCTTATTGCTTGCTTCTTTGCCCCTCCCAGCACTGAAGTTCTCTCCCCTCTCTGCCCTTCCTTTCTCTTGTATGGAATTCATTTTCTCCATTCTATATGGTGCTCTGTACATGTCCTTTCATAGCTTGGGCTCATGAAAGCTTATGCTATGTCTATCTCTAAAATATAGTTAACCTATAAAGTACCTTACCTTCTTCCTGACTTCAGACTAACTTAGCTAACTACCTCTTTCAAGTAGTGTGAAATGTGTCATATAAATTAAGAAAAAAAATAATTGTCTATCCTAACTCACTTTATGATTCAGATGTGTCTTTTTCTCTGATCATTTCTCATGCACCTCTTATGTATGACCTAGTTTAATTCTTTGCAACAACAACAACAAAAAAAAACCTCCTTGGTCTTGAGAACAAATAGTGTCAGCAGTCTGTTCCAAACCACAGTTTAGACTATCACTGTAGCAACACTACCTTACAGGCTGAATTTCTCATGATGCAAGCCAATATTCTACAAATTTAAATAAATCTGGCATTGAGTGGAAAGGGCTTTCTTTGTGTTTACTGTATACTTCTCCACCACTGCAAACTCTCCTAATGTTAAGCTGTATCTAACGTCACCTGGAGCTTTTCTACTAGCCCTACTCCAGGACTAGGGACAGAAATGACACCTAAACCAATGTAAGTGATCAGAAACTGCTTCAAATTTGTACAGAACGGAAGCTGAGTGCACATAAACCACTTTCAAAATGGCCAGAACCAGTTTAAGATAAACCTGGATGGATGTAATATCAGACTTAACTGATTTAGGTTAAATAGTTTTATTGAACTTCGGTCCCAGACCTCCTCCAGATTCAACTTAACTCACTGTCCCCCAGTATACCAGGATGCTTTGCACCTCCCCTGCAACCCTCCCCTCCCCCCCCCCGGTGGTTTGGGCTAACATTGGTTTAAGCTGATTGCTTCAGCCAAGCAGGTAAGTGTACTCTAGTGCCCCCTCCCCCATCTTCTGGCCTGGGCCATTGCATGCATGTGGCTACATTTCCAGAATAAAAAGTGTATGTCTGTTCACTTGCTTATCGGTTAAATCTGCACAGCTTAGATTAACTTGTGAATATTGAATTGATTCAGCCTCAGGCTTTATGACTGTTTACTTAGCCCTAGAATCATGGGATTGTATAAAAAAAAAATCTTAATTCCTTGTTACTTCTCATTACTGCAGAGAAAAACTTGGAAGCAATGCCTAAAGGCTCAAAATCCAGAATAAAAATGAAAGAATGAAAAATGCATTTCTGCAAATTCTTCTTGCATCTAAAGCCACTGATGAGTTGGGCCCTGATTTCATGACTTTTGAGTACTTGATGTTAACCCTACTATGTATTCTCCCTCTTGCAAAGATTGCTGTAGTTTAGTGTCTACACTGCAAGTGTTTCTCATTGCCTTAATTAGTGTGTTGGAGGCAAAACAAATCAAAATTATTAAGTTCCTGAGCACACATAGGTGGAGGAAATGGTAACTTAGTACACAGAGTAGCATAGAGGGAGACTTATGGATTTACCTGGCTGGTTAAATGTTATGGGCCTTGTGGATGCAGTAATGATATACACCATTTACCTTATAATCTAGATAATAATAATTCCCTAATGTATCCTCTCTTTCTGTAGCAAAGCAAGGAACTATTGTGAAAAATGCTATATGTGCTGCTCTGCAAAGGTATTAAATAACAGTCTTTATAATAAACATGCTAGATAAGATAAGCTCTCTATATAATATATTGTTACGATTAAAGTTCTTTCAGCTGGAAAAATATCTAAAAATATTCAGGTAGAGGAGAATTCATGCAATTCTTTTTTTTTAGGCAAGGAAGGACATATGAAAATAGTATTTATCTGCTATCTACTTTATAGACTTGGCCATACAAAGCTGGATTTTTAGCTGGTGTAACTTCAAGTAAATTTCACTTTAGTGGAGCTTTGCCAGTTTCCATTAGTTGAGATTTTATTTTCAGAAATACTGAAAATATTCATTTTTAATACATATCTTTGTTGTTTGGCTTCAATGAGAGAAATAGAGGGACGAATTATGTTAGCCTGCCATAGGAGAGGAATCTCTCAAAAGTATTAAAAGAAATTATTTCCTTTAAATGCAAATAAGATGCTTTCTATTTTCCCTGCCTTATTCTACTCTTGTGGGTCTGGTCTGTAAAGTAGTTAACTGGCACTGTCACACATTCTATAATTGTATTCTGGGTATTGTGGTCCTCTGATGACCGATCATCAAGATGTACTGACATTACAAAACAAGGATGTGACATCCAAAACTGAATTTATCCTAATCTTGTTTTTGTTTATTACACAATAAATAAATGAAAGTATTGAACCACAGCAAACTTAGGAGGATCTTACCTGAAAAGGATGTTTCTGTACCAGAGAGTTGTGTTATATTCTGTTTTTACTGTGAGATGTTTTATTCTCCAACCTTGGTTTCTACATTATGGTTTTCTTCAATCCCTTCCTTGGAAGAAAAAAAAGAAGCTCACCATTGCTACAATTTGCAATGACATTCTCTCCAGTATTCCCTCGAGGCACCATAATGCTGACCATTAACTAGCAGCTAAGTGTTATTAGCGCTGTAGTTCAAGGTCACTCAAAAAATCTCACTTCATTTTCTGTCCTCCAGCAGGAATGCAGCTCACAGAGAGAACACTTTTGAGATGCATCTTGACATAGAAATTCACCACTTGAGTTCAAAGTACTGAGGGTTTATGAGAGCTATTGGCTTTATGGTATGCATTACACCAATAACGTGATAGGTCAGTAAGTTAGAAAATTTCCCCAAAGTGTTATAATCTTTCATAACTCCCTATTATCTTCTTGGGAATTCTATGGCTTTCCTTTTCTCTGCCTACTGATGATAATTCTTTATACATTTTTAGTGCCTTCTGTCGGAAGATCTCAAAGCTCCTGGCAAACAAATTAAAAGGACCTGTGAGGGAAGGAAATTATTATTTTTATATTACCCAAGTTACATATGGGGAACTAAAAGCACAGAGAGGACAGAGGCAAGGTCATACAGCAAGCAAGTCAGAGGTACAAAAGAGAACAAACTGCAGCTCTCTGGACATGCCTTGCTGTACAGTAATCACGGCTTTTTCTCCAATTTTTTTGTTTTTGATTTTTAATAGAGAATGTGCTCCCTGTGGGTGAAAAACTTTGCCTCACCAGTAAGAGGAAAATGGGTCACAGTTCCCTACTCAAATTCTGGTTATTTAGGTGACGGACTCTGCACCCCTAGTTAGGCTGTAAATGGAAGTGTCCTGGAGGAGCATCTGTTGGCGGGGGTGGTGGGGGAGAGGGGGCATGGTGAACGCCGACCCTTGGTCGGTGATTACCCGCAGCTGCTGCATCAGTAGCAGTTACCACCCGCCGCCGGCGTCGGTGGTGGGGTGATGAACGATGACTGCCCGCAGGCATTGCTGACAGTGTCAGCAGTGCCTTCTTGTAGGGGGTTCACTGCCATGCTCAGGGGATGCACATGCATCCATGTGCTCCCCCTGCACGTTGCCCCTGGCTCAGCCCCAAGAAGAGCAGGAACCTGACAGCACTGACTGGGCAGGAAGGGCTAATCTTTCTCTGCCTGCTCCCCTGGTATAATTAGCCAGGCAGCTACAAATGGGTGGGGGACCGATGGGGGGAACCTCAAGGGATGGGAGGGAACTGGGGGAGCTTCAAGTGGCAGGGGGGAGGCCCGTAATAGGAGTGGGCGGGGAGATTCTTACCTTTCAGTCCTCCAGGCACTTGCTAACTTGAAGTGTGACTGCTCCAAACTCGAGCTAGTGCTAACACTGATCAACATCTGTGCAGCTCACAGTGTGAGGTGTAACAAGGCCCTTAGGGCTTTTGTACACATGCATGCACTGCAGCACTGGGCTCTTTGAAAAACACCTGGAGCTGTGACGCATGCAACTGTATTAGTGGCAAAATACACCTCAGCGCTGAGAAAATAGCAGCGGCACACTTTTGAACTAAAACACCTTGGAGATGCTTTAGTTCAAAAGTGCACCACCGCCATTTTCTGCATGCCAACATATATTTCACCACTTATACAATTGCACATGGTGCAGTGCAGTTTACCTCAGCTTGCGTGCGGTGCACCGGGTCTCTGGCACATTGCTGGAAAAAAGTATGTGTATAAATGCCCTTAGTTCCTAAACTGGAGTTGGAAATATATATCCTAAACCCTGAAATGAAGAGAGAGCTGTGGGTCCTAAGCTTCTAAAATAGGTGTGAACAATGAAAGAATGAATGGTGACCTGATCTGATTTCATGAAGAAAAGCCTTTTTTGTCTGTCAATGGCTTGAACTAAAATTTTGAGTAACCAAATCACAACAGAGGATCCTAATATGAAGGAATGCTCCAATGTACAACAGAATAATGCTACTTACTGTTTCCTAATGTCTGGATTGACACAGTGCAAGGGTTTAAAGGGAAGTTTCATGCCATTTCAATGATCATAATGCCACTCCTATTACCACTCTCTTGTTCTTTCTGTCACTGTGACATGTAATTATGGAATTTCACAATTGAAGTGATGACAATTGCTCCTGTGTGAGTGTCTTTATCTCTCTACTTAATCCAACTACATCTAGCAATCAGTAATTTTATAAAGTGGAATTGAAGTGACAGGAGATGACAGAGGTGCCAAAACAATAATTTGACCTCCCACTGAAGTGTCAACATGTTGGACTGAGTGATTTAGAAATACTGAATGCTCAAAAGGCAAATTGATAATGGTTTTTCTTGTGCTAGAATATCTGTTGTTAAAGCAGGAGGCAAAGTGTAAATATGCATATTTTGGTGAGATAAATTGCCTTCTCCCACTGTCTGCAAGCACTTAATTGTTGCATACAAGGTAACTGCAGCGCTTGAATATGATGTAGTTTTCTCCAAACATTTTGTATTTAGAAGTTGCTGTTATAAATCTTTTATTGTTACTAGTCATTTGTAATGAATTGGGTACTGAAGGGACTTTCTCCTAGCTACTATGCTTCTTTTCAGGTACCAGAGGAAGTTGGGAATGGGAAGGAAACAGTATAAAGTATAAACAATTTTTTTCATCTTGCTTCTAAATTGTGTTAATAATTCATAAAGTAATTGAATATGAACTTTATACCTATTATTGAGCTACCCATGTGATGTACAAGTTACTACTATTGTTGTACCATGGTTATAAGTCATCAAACTAACACGGTCATCCTTATGTTTTAAGTATACTTATATTTTAAGTATACAATAAAAAAATCATTGTAATTTCCAAACTAATTGTAGGCTGACATGTAAAAATTGCAAGGCACTAATAAATCCATTGATGACAGTGGACAATTTTGAGTGATCAGCCCCCACTGAAACTAAAGCCCCTGCTGCAAGTGCACTGGTAAAAAGCTTAAAATTGGCAAGTAGTATTAGAATATCTTTAAATTCCTTTGAAAATGGATCATAGATTCTTTGAATAATATACTTTATCAATCCTTAAAGTAGCATAGCTGTCTCCTTTTGAAAACTAAAGGATAATTCCATATTTGGTCATTTACCTTTGTAATCTTTCCCTTCAGCTAACATTCCTTTACTCCAATAACATAATTTTTTATGGTTTATAATTACTACCATACTGGTGGTTGTCTATTAGATCTGAAGATTTTGTTTGTATTACATGAATCTTTATTTGGTTGCTTTTGCTCTAAGTTTTCTTTTTCAACTTCTCTATCATGCTTCTGAATCACTTTAGTTCATGACAATTACATGGTAATAGTTCCTGGAAAAAGTACTGAGCATGTTGCAGCAACACTTGGTATTCTCTGGTGTTTATTACCATTAAGCATTACGTTTTTCTTCCTGAAAAAATACTGCGATTGTCATGCTGACACTTGGTGTTCTTTGAGTTTAATTCAGATGATGCATCAAGTCTTACATCCCTACAGAATAATGACCTTATCACGAAAATGATTTGGGAAATATTTCATTGCGAGACCTTTCTCTGTGGCATAGCATCAGTGAACATGATTTTAAAGTCTTATTCTTCACCTCAAAAAAGGGGGCAGGTATTTTGAACACCATGGGCACATTCAGATCAGCCTGCACATGACCATACATGTTCAAATCAGTTTAAGATGTGGCAAGAGGCATGCTGGGAACAAAAAAAAATGTTCCCTGTGCTGCAATTTTGCAGCATAGGCTCAAAATTTGATACCTGGATATCCGGGTATCAAATTAAAACACAGGGGAAAAAAGCAGGGCAGGGCACAGTCCCTGACCATTCCCTGAGGTAACCCAGGAGCTGGTCCTCCAGAGAGACTCTCTGGTTTGTGGCCAGAACAGCTCTATGGTGCTCCTGCTGCCCCAGCATGCAGGACATGAACCCTTAGCATGCCGGGGCAAGCAGAAGTGCAGCAAGGATCCCGTGTGACCAGTACCTGGGTGCTGTCATGGGTAAGTAGGGATGTGGGGGGGGTAATGGGGGTGGGTGGGTATGAGGAGTGGTGGGGTCATGGTGGGGTGAGGAGTGGCAAGGGGATGTCAGGGGGTGGAGAGTGGTGGGGGCAATGTGCAGTCTGTGGGTGGGTTTGTGGAGGCATTCAAGTGGGGGCTACCACATGCCCGCCCCACCACCTACCACCTGCGGCTCTGGCAGCAGCAGCCAGCATGGCTGTGGCTTGACTGCAGGCACAGCCGATGGTGATGGGACATTGTGTGATCTGGGCTTTGTACATGCTGAATGGTCCCAGCCCAGGCCACTAGCAGATGGCTTTGGACAGGACCAGGAAAGCTGTGTGCTAGTGGGCTGGGCTGGGCTGGGTCCATTCAGCATGTACAAAGCCTGAGTCACACAGTGCTGTGTCACTATTGGCTGTGCCTGCAGCTGAGCCACAGCCATGGTGGCTGCTGCAGCTGGTGCTGTGGGAGCAGGTTGGGGGGCAGACATGTGGAGGGGCTTGAGCAGGGGCCACTGCAAAGCATGCAGTGGGACCTAGCCTGGCCCAGTGCAGCCTGCTGGCGTGCCTTTGCACAGGACCAGGAGGTGCAGTACCAGGATGTGCGGCTCCTATGCAAAGGCACACTAGTGGTGCAACCTGGGCCAGGTTGAGTTGGGCTGGCCAGGGACATTTTCCATAAGGCTCTGGCAATGCATGGCAATGGCGCTATGCCTACAACAGGCCATGGTGAATCGCCACCTGAGCCTCATGGAAAATGCACCCAGCCAGCCCGACCCAGCCTGGGCCACGCAACTAGGCTGTGCACCTTTTCACAGGAACCATGCATCCTGGAGCCACACCTCCTGGTTCTGTACAAAGGCATGCTAGTGGGCTCCACTGGGCTGGGTCCTGCTATGTGCTTTCTCTCTGCACAGACGGTGGATCCAGCATCAGGCAGGACCCATTCAGTGTGACAGGTGGTCCACGTGAGCAGTGCGGGTCCCTAGGTGACAGTCCGAGCAGCCCAGGGCTGCTGAAGATGCACAGGCCCGTTCCACACAATGCTGAGCCAGATACATGATGAGCAGCACAGGTAGTGCTGGGTCTGCTGTGCCACTGGGGGCTCTGGCAGCAATGGGCCCTGAGTGCCTGATGGCTGCTGTTGCTGCAGAGAGGGGCTGTGGGCCCTGTGGGTACACTGGGACCCTGCGGGAGGGCCTGTTGGCCCTGTGAGGGGCAGTTCATGTTCTGTGGGGGGGATGGCAGGGGAACCCCTTTTCGTTAGCAGCCCCCCCACACCCACATCTCCCCACACCCCTTCCCAACCCCTCATACAAACCCCACATCCCCCCATCATGCCCAGCTTCCAGACAGGATGAGACCTGCTGGCAGGAGTTGTGGCTGCAGGGGCAGCTGTCCCCACATCCTAGTTAGTGAAGGGACCTGGGGGATCTCTAACTGTTCTATGATAAGAAAACCAAAAGCAAACATCAAAACATACGGATATTTAGATGGGTTTTTTTTTTTATTATGATGATGGAGATACTGGTAGGCTTCCAGATTGCTTTAAAATTGTAAATATATTAATAAAGCATTGTCCACCTTCTCTCTCTACATATATCATAGTCTTTTGTTTTAATTGTGGAAGAGCATGGATTTTTGGGATATTTTAAATAGTTAATTTGGGCTTTTTCTTAAGAGATTTTGCAGTTTTTGAATGGGGAACACCAGAATTCCTGTTAGTGAGGCAAGTGACAGGACCCAGAAAGAGGTGCCTGCTTAGGGCTGACACCCAGGACCCAGCTGGAGGTCGTTGACCTCCTGGCCTGTTGCAGCCAGGAGGACATGGTTTGACAGCTCAAAGCAGGCCACCACACTGAGAACATCTTCCAGGTAATAGCTGCCCAGATGGCAGGGCAGCAGCACCCATGGCAGTAGTGCCACACAAAGGCCAACTGTGCAGCCACAGCCCACTGGCAGTTGGCTGAGAGGTGCAGATGGCTCTGCTCTGGCCATGCAGCCCCCATCTGGGTCTAGCATGTGCACAGCCTTGGGGCCACGTGCTGTCGCAGGTGGCAGCAAGACATAACCAGGCAACAGCCCCTACTGCCAGATTGCTGCAGTGGGTAGAGGGTGCAGGGCACTCTCAGGGCTGCTTCAGCAATCCAGCTGGAACAAGGGGTAGTGTCCCCAGATACCAATTGGCCAGGCCCCAGAAGCTCCCAAGAGCTAGTAGCCCTGAGCTGCTTGCTAGGGCAGCTTTTTATACTGCTGGGTATCCCCACAGGTGCTGGCCTCAGGCTCTATCTCCCCCAGGCTGGAGATGTGGGAGGAGCTGAGCAGGGTTATTTTGCTCCAAGTGGCACAACTTGCTCCACATCAAAGTGCATGTCTGAGCACGAGCACCGAGGCAAAAATCCCTGGCTCAGATTTGTATCAATACCTTTCTCATCTATCATAAAACTAAAAATACAAAAGGGAATAATTCCTTGAAGTTGTACAAAATGTTGTGCGCTAGAATTGGGACAGAGGAACTAATTATAGCAATTGGGTTTAGCATTTCAATCTTTCCTTCTTTCACATTGCTAAACAGTACTTTTGAAAGTCATTCTTCCATGGGTCATCTGTCATTTCCAAATCCTCCAATAGAGATTAGTGGGAGTAGGATTTAAGAGAATTTTTGCGAATTTGATTTTGTAAAGTTTGTTTTAATAATTGCTTCTTGAATTGTAATTATATTTTCGTTTTTAAAAACTTGGTGTTCTGTTAGATATCCATCACATGTCAAATGTGGTCATGTAGGAATGGGCTGACTTAAATTACTTTATCTTCAAATGTAGTTTTGTTTCACATATTTGTTTCCCTTTTTTTAAAAAAAGAAAACATTGTCATAAAGTTACAAACTGATAATTTCTTCAAAAAACCTTTTTTTAAATATCAGAAGAGCACCAAGAGCTCCACCATGACTTGGTCTTTTACCAAGGGCAAGTCATGCCTAACCAACCTGATTTTCTTCTATATAGTGAGAGGCTCTGTGGATGAGAGAAGAGCAGTGAATGTGATATATGTTGACTTAAGAAAAGCTTTTGACACTGTTTCTCACAACATTAGCATCAACTAGCTAAGAAAGCACAGACTAGATGAAAGTACTGTAAGGAGGATACATAACTGGTTGGATCATATCCTTAACTAGTAGTGATTAATGGCTCAATTTATAGTTAAGAGGACATATCAAGTAGGGTTCCTTAGGGGTCTGCCGAGGGTTTGGTATTGATCAACATCTTCATTAATGATTTGGCCAATGGGATTTAAGTGTACATTTAGCAAATTTATGGACAAGACAAGTTGGATGGGATTGCAGGTACTCCAGAGAATAGAGCTAAGATCTAGAATCATCTGAATAGACTGGAGAAATGGTTTGCAATCAACCAGATGAGATTCAACAAGGACAAGTGCAAAGTCCTGGACTTGGGATGGAATAATTGCATGAACAAATACAGAATGAGAAATGACTGGCTAGTACTGTAGAGAAGGACCTGGGGGTTACAGTAGACCATAAGATGAATACAAGTGAAGAGTGTGCTCTTGTTGCAAAAAGCCCAACAGTATACTGTGTTGAATTAACAAAAGTGTCACTTGCAAGTGAAGAGACATGATTCTTCCACTTGATTCACCACTGTTGAGGTTTGCCTGGAGTACTATGTCCAGTTTTGGGTCCCACACTTTAAGAAGGATGTGAACAGATTGGAAAGAGTCTAGCACAGAGCAACAAAACTGATTGGGGGCTTGGGAGGCAAGACTGATGAGGAAAAGCTGTAAAAGATAGGGTTATTTAGTCTGGAGAAAAGGTTGTTGTGGAGGTGGGTGAACTTGATAAGAGTCTTCAAATACCTGAAGGGTTATAACAAAAAGGATGCAAATGGGGCTTTTTTCTGTGACCATAGGGGGAGGAATCAGAGCAGTGGCCTCAAGATGTAGCAGAGGAATTTTAGGTTGGATATTAGGAGGAAATTTCTGACTCTGACTCTGGGCAAGCATTAGAATAGGCTATTTAGAGAAACTGTGTAATGTCCATCCTTGGAAGTTTTTAAGAGCAGTTTAGACAGACTCGTGGCTATGATGGCTTGGTTGTGGGTGATTCTGCTTTGAATGCGGGGCTGAACTATATGACATTGTGAGGTCCCTTCTAGCTTTACTTTCCTATGATCTTAGGAGTTTGCAAAGTTGTGGAAAGACTTTGAAATGAAGGGTGTAGCTGGCAAACTGCATGCATTAATCACTTCATTTGCAAACGTTTTGGTTTGTCTAGCCAATCTTGCTTATTAACCATGCCTAGTGTACAGGTGCTCTCTAGTTAATCACGGTGTCTCATTTTTTGGAAAGGGGTGTGTGAAAAGAGTACTATTTTCTACTTGCAGCTAAACAATGACATCTGAAAGGAACCCCTCAAATAGAAGTGGCTCTTTAACTTGTTTCCAACTAAAGGAATGAAAGGATATTACAATATTTTACAGCCTGAAGTCAGTGCAAAAAATCCTTTTGGTTTCAGCAAACTTAAGGTTAGACCTATATGAGCATGTCTTGGTTTATGTACATACAAGATGGACAGACAAGTGTAGTATTGATCATCTATCTCTTAATTTGATTACATATAAATCCATACAGTAAGGTTTCCATACATAGGCTTCCTGTGACCTTACAGAATATCCTTTTATTAAATTAAATTAAGAAAGTTCATATTTTGTCCTACAGAGAGAGGAGGAGGTTTTTAGGCACTGCAAGCACACTAGAAAAATACAGGTAAAAACACTTTTACCAAAAACTGCATGTGATGTACATTAAGAATAACCAGAAAACAACAATAAGACCTACTTACAGAAAAATATTTTAAACAAAATACTCTCAACCATGGTCTAGGAGCCATGACAAATCCTAGAGAAATTATGCAAAATTCCAATCAATGAATCTTCAGACTTCAGAAGGACACCCCTTGAATATTTCTGCATCACCAGGTATGTGTAGTTTTTATATTGTTCCTATATTATGTTGGAGATGGCTGGTATAACACTTAGTTCTTTTCTCTGTGTGTAATATTAAAGTAACAGCCATCTACCTAACAGAAGTAGGATTGCTCAAGTAGTTATTACTGAGTTTGTGTCCATTTTGCCAAGAAAGAACTGTAGAGCAGTATTCATTTAATAGCAGCATAGGAAAAAATGGCTTCTCACTTGCAACAACAGTTTATTTACTACTCTACAGGCAGTAATGTACAATAATTGCAGGGGAGGTATATGAGGCAGATTATGTGAAATAAGTAACGTTATCCTCACTGTAACTTCAATGTGCACCATTAATTGCTTGTGGGTGAGAATAGTACAGGTAACCCATGCTGCATAGCCATGCATGCTACGGCTGTGAGAAGCTTCGGTAGCTGATTTGATTAGGAGAAGATTCAACTCGATTCGGAGACAGAATCTCCAAATCTGAATTGAATCAGGAGACCAAGTAAAAGCTCTGAATCAATTCAGAAAAGCTTCGGAAAAAGATTTGGAGATTCAGTCATAGACTAAACAGGCAGCTTACAGCTGCATCCAGCTAGTAAGTCTGTTGGGGTTGGGGGAGGTAAGGGGCATGGGGGAGGGAGGGAGGGAGGGATTGAGGCTGGGACAAGCTGCCTAGCTGAGGGGGGGACATATTACTCGGGGACGGGGGTAGGGGGTGGTGCAGGATGCATGCGTGGCAGTGCTGGGAGCGGGGTCTATGCCCTGCTGCCACCCAGAGTGAGCTGCACCTACATTGCGCCTCCCCCTTGCGATGGTTGGGCAAGCAGCAGCAGGGCATAGCCCCTGTCACTCCTCCCACTGGGGCAGAGGCAAGCACAGCCAGAGGAGCTGTGGGAGAAACCCCCATGGTTGTGCTGCCCAACCCCATCCCCTGCCCGGCCCAGTCTCCTGCCACTTAAAAAAAAAAAAAAAAAAAAAAAAAGCCCCACACTTACCGGCTGCAGGAGCAAGAAATGGGGCCTCTGGGTGCTCATGGCAGAGCCCCCCCACACAGTGTGGGGCAGCAGGGATTGCCCCCCCGACCTGGCACCTTCATGGCAGCTGCCCCAGTGTGTGGGTGCAGCGCATCTCAGCAGGGCACCGGGTGCTGTCCTGGAGCTGGAGCGGCTCCACCTGTTAGCCAGAGCTCTCAGTTTGATTCCCCAGCTCTCTGATCATTCCCCCAGCTCTTCCCAGGGATCTGTTTCAGCAGGTTGCTGCTGCTGGCTGAGGAAATAGCCCAGAGCTGCCACCATTTCCAGCTGGTAGCAGCAGTCTGCTGTCATCCCGCAACATCTGGGGACCTGTGCCCCCCAGGAATAGCTGGGGGAAAGATCGAGGAGCTGGGGAATTAAAACAGAACCTGAGGGAATGTTCAGGAACCTGAACATTTCCCCAGCCCCCAGTTTGATTCCCCAGATCTCTGTTTGATTCACCTGGGAGCTGGGGTGGCTCCATGTGTCAGCCGGAGCCTGGCAGTACTCAGCCCCAGCTCCAAGGTAGCGCCCTGCTTGAGCTGCACTGCACCCATGCCATGGAGCAGCTGCTGTGCAGGTCCCAGGTCGGGGGAGGGGGATCCCTGCTTCCCCCCACTAACCCATGCTGGGGCTCTGCCATGAGCACCCGAGACCCCAATCACTGCTCCCGCAGCTGGTGAATGTGAGGCTTAGTTTTTTTGCTTTTTTTATTTAAGTGCCAGGACTAGGAGTGCCTGGGGAGAGGCAGGCAAAGCCAGAGGAGCCACAGAAGAATCTGCGGTCACCCGGCTGTGCCTGCCTCTCCGGCCAATCCAAATCACCGAATCAATCCAAATCAGTGCTGAATCTTCTGAAGCTGATTCAGTCAAATCAATTCAGGACAGTGCTCTGAACTGAATCACTGTCCTCCAAATCGGCCGAATCTAAATCTGAATTGAATACTTCCCTATTTGCACAGGCCTAATGCATATACAACATCAGTGTAAGTTCAGGCCCCATTTCAGAAACCAATTTCATGTTTAACTGTAATTATTTGAATAGTCCTGTTAAAACCACATGCTTACAGTTAGGAATATAATTAAATTTCTTGGTGAGATGGGGTGTATAGTAACTTTTTAGCACTTAGAACATGCCTTTTGCTCTCAAAGGGAAAATAATTCAGCCTAGGTCAGAGGGAAGAAATTCAAAATGAAATGGCACATCAGAATGATGTCATTGATGAAACACTGAGATATAAATGACATTTGCAAGATTATTTATCGATACCAATGGAACTTAACTTTCCTACTTGAGTTCTCATATAGGTAATGAAAACAAAAGGTGACCAAGATAGGACCTATAGTGAATCTGGACATGCTACTGTTTCCTATTCAGTAGCAATTAGAGACAACCGTGTTGTTGTCAAACTGCATTATTCAAAGGACTTCATGGATTTTGGAATGTTTCCTGTTGGATGAAAGTTAGGCTGTAAAAGCTAAGATTTTTTGAGTTAAGAGCAGGAAAGGTACTCCTATATGATCTTCAAAACTGACATCTGTTTTTATGACAAGATATTTTTAGTATCATGTTAGTCTTTTAAGTCTTTTTAGGTACATGGGTAATCAAAGTGGTCAGGGAAATTATCTATATCTATATATCACATTTAGTTGGTGAAATCTGCTTTGAAAGACAAGATGGACTTTTTCCACTAGGATGGAACAGTTATAGGCAATGTCATAAAGCCTAAAGGAACCTCCTGTGATGATCATTACTGGGAGCAGCGTCCAGTATTCAGTATTTAGAGCATCAGAATGTCTCTAAGATAACAGATTATTTCCTATTTTGTAAAGCCCTTGGGTGGCAACATTTAGAAAATGTAAGCACTGCTCCTTTGAGTCTTTTTTGTCAGCTATATTCTGGTTTCTTATTTGCTACTGACTTTTGCTGTAGACCAGTGGTTCTCAAACTTTTTTTTTTTTCCACAAGCCACTTGAAACTTGCTGAGGATCTCAGTGGACCACTTAAACTTTTTTTTTTGTTCTACAAATCAAAGCACACAACTCATATTTTAGTATCAGTAGTCTTACCTTACAAATACAGATATTCTTTATTGTTCTAAAACCTTTCTGTGGACCAGTGGTGGTCCGTGGACCACAGTTTGAGAACCTCTGCTGTAGTCTATTAAGATATCTTCCTTTATAACATACAGCTTAACAGTTCAAGCAATGTGGTCTAATTTCCTACTTTCTTCCACCCTTAGTCCCTTATTCTGCAAGTACTTTCCTTTAAAAATAAATGTAGCCACTCACCATAGATGCAGACTTTTATTTTTGCTGGGGGAAGCCCAAGATGATGCCCACCCCTAGTGGCATGGCCTTAGCAGAGCTGAGCCAAGCAGCACCTGGGGTGGGGGGATATGGGGATATGGGCTACCTGCTGCAGGCTCGGGGCCCCCTGCCCTACTGCCCCTCTACGCGACACTGGTCTCCACCTCTATGCAACACTGGTCAGACAACAACTGGAGTACTGTGTCCAGTTCTGGGCACCCCACTTCAAGAGGGATGTGGAAAGTATTGAGAGGGTCCAGAGGAGGGCCACCCGCATGCTCCGGGGACAGCAGGGTAGACCCTACAATGGGAGGCTATGGGACCTGAACCTGTTCAGCCTTCACAAGAGAAGGCTGAGGAGGGACCTTTTGACTGTCTATAAACTCACTAGGGGGGACCAGAAGGGTTTGGGGGAGACCTTGTTTCCCCTAGCACCCCCCAGGATAACAAGGAATAACGGCCACAAGTTGTTGGAGAGTAGATTTAGATTAGACATCTGTAGGAACTACTTCACAGTTAGGGCAGCTAGGACCTGGAACCAACTTCCAAGGGAAGTGGTGCTGGCTCCTACCCTGGGGGTCTTTAAGAAGCGGCTTGATGCCTACCTGGCTGGGGTCATTTGAGCCCAGTTTCCCTCCTGCCCAGGCAGGGGGTCGGACTTGAAGATCTACAAGGTCCCTTCCGACCCTACTTCTATGATTCTGTCCTCCCCTTAAGAGACCCACACCGACCGTGGCAAAGCACCTTTGCCACACAGCTTCTAGGGGGAGGGCAGCAACATGGGGAGTCCCAAGCCCACCACGGGCAGCCCACATCCACTCTCACACACACAGACACACATCTGTGGGTCACATGCTCTCCATTCCCCACCTCCCTGGAGCTATGCACAGCAGCAGGGAGCCACCCCCACCTCCTGCATGTGCCATCCAATCTCTGCCCCAGCCCTTGCCCCACTCCCTCCTGCACTATGGGGGCCTTGATCTGTCCCCTCCCCCCATAGACTTACCTGCAGGCAACTGTGGGAGCCACTGTCAACTGCTGCCTGGGGCTGTATTCCAGGCCACATGCATATATACATGCGCATATATGCATGTGGCAGCCCTTGCATCTTACTCTTTGCAGCCCCTTGAAACCTGGGTTTGTCAATCTTCAGGTAGGGATGCGTGATCACCTTGGCCTCTTCCCAAAGGAGACCAGTGTCCTTGGGGCCCCTGTGTACTCAGCACCTATGCCACTCATGGTACTCAATCTGAACAGAAACTATTCTTGTATTTATTTGTAGAATCAAAATTGGTATGTTTTGGTCAAACACAAGAACTTGGGATGGAGATAATGTGAGAAAAGTTTGTGAGAGGTTTTGGCCATTCATTTTTGTTATTACTGAGGTTACTGGTTGACAAACTGTTTCAATTTAATATTCAAATTCTGCAAGGGCAGCTAATGAGCGGCAGCAAGAGTATCTGCTCTAATGAAGCACTTAGTAGTTGTCCATTTCAAGTTAGGGATCTTCATAACCTTTTTTTTCCTTTTAGTTAAGTAAAAATAAAGGCCTGACAAGTCCATCTAAGAGGGAGATATGGCTTTCAGGGATAGTGGAGACCTAACAAATAAGCCTTCATTTGACCTTATGAAACAGGAGAATGAGTCATTCTGAGATTTATTGCCTGAAATGGGCTCAGAGAACTTTATCTTATTAAAGAAACCTTGAACCATAGAAATATTCATATTTTATAAAGAGGCATATTGAAAGGTATTAGAAGTTGTACTTTAACTGGGTTTGGAGAGGGCATTAGGCACTCTGATAGTGCAAATACCTTGTTAGAAAAATGGATTTCATGTTTGAAGATCATGTATGCTTGAGAAAGCTGAAGTGTTCTCATATTAGTTATTTAACAAGTGTTATGCAAAACCACATAACACACGTAATGAATCCTTTACTTGAGGGTGCCAGATTCACCCAAGCTGTCACAGGATGTGTGAATTAGTTATTGTTACTAGCACTGAATGCTTGCTTCCTAGGGTTCATTTGCTGTGGATGCAGAGAAACTCTGTTATCATGTATTTTCCTTTCCGGTCAATAGATAAAGTATCATTAACTATAAGTTTTTGAACTAGTTTCCTTCCAGCTAAGTGATTAGGGGCTGTTCAGATAAAATACTATAAAACAAGTACTTTCCCAAACGTATACCTTTTCTGGTTATCACTGCTCAGCATTGTTATTTTCTTGGCCCATATGGGTAGAAGGCTGCACCAGTAGGAGCCTCTTGCATGGGACCATTTGAAATTTCCTTTGAAATATCTCATGCCTTTAGTGAATTTCCTGTCTCTAGAGTCCTGTGGTCTGGTGTTTATTTGCTTTCCCTATTTAAATACTTTAGTAAATTTTGGCCTACTGAGTGCAAACTTTGAAATGTTTTTAATAATAAAACTGTGATTTGTGTGTTTTATAATTCACCCTTTATATTGATACATACATTCATTCAGTATCTATATCAACAATGATCATATTTTTAAAGAAACTCTTAATTTTTGTAGTCAGTGAAATTGCCACTGAAAGGTTTCCACTGACAACAGTTCTTGAAAATAAGCAAGGGCTATTCTGTGTAGAACACTGTTTCGTCTACACGTATCTACCAAGAGGCAGGGGGCTGCTCTGGAGTACAGCCAGGACTCTACTGCATATTGGGACCACAGCCTACAGGGGTGGGGTAAGTGGAAAGCCTCCATGTCAGTTTTTCTTCCCTCCAAGGGACCTTGGCCAGGGCTCCCAGGCTCATTTGGAGTCAAGTCAGTCCCAAGGCTGCTGCAGCCATTGGGGTGCCTTATGTTGGCTACAAAGGACCAACTGACAGGATCATCATAAAATTCTAGTTTATTGGACAGATGCAAAAGTTGGACCATAAACCTGGGTGCTGATCCCCTCAAATGCACACACATTCACACGCATGCACACACACACACACACACACACACACACATATGCACAGTACCTAGCCATGAACACTAAGCACCGGTGTCAAGATATACCTATCTCCAAGTGCTGGAGTCCACCGTCGATGGCCAGTCAAGGCTTCTTTCGGTGTGATGTTGCTTTAGAAGGGGGTTGCTGGCTGGTCTTTCTGGCTGGACAGGCAGGGTGCTGGTCAGGTCAAAGATGGCACCATTGGGGGTTATTCTTCGCTGCCTTTTATCCCTCTCTGGCAGACTTTGGTGACTCCCCAGTTCTTGGGCTTACCCAATCCAGGGGTCATGGACCTCGAGGGACATCTCTCTTGGTAGCTGCTGGATGGCAGCTGTTAGTCCCAGGGGTCACGTCTGCAGGCACATGAAGTCTCGGGAGTCCATTGCTGAATTTTGATTGATTCACTGCCGTGATGAATAGAGCTCTGGAAATGGTTGATCAGGGGGTATTACAGCCCCAAGGGTCTGTTTCCAGTGTTGATTAGTTCAAACTGGGGCTTCCATACCTTTAACAGTGACGTTTCAGGGAGTTCCTGGCTCTGTATTGATTCTTTCCTCTTCTTGGTCTGTAGTTTTGTAGGTGTTAATTGCCGCTCGTTAACTTGTTTATCCAGACTAGCTACTGTGTTACACAATCAACCATGATTCGGACCCACTCCATACAGAGATTCCTGCCCTTACTAACATTGTTACATGGTACAACTTACTTTTAAACTTAAAGAACATTTGTAAAAGCATCTACAAGCTCTATTTTCACTACAAGTACACCTTATGTAACAATAATAATAATATAAGAAAAGAAAAAGAGAGGAAGGAAGAAAAGATAGAAAAGAGCATCCGCAAAAGGGGGCAAATACTGCAAAAGGGGCTTTTGCTATATGGAGGAACTTCACAATTAAGGTGGGGTAGGAAAAAAGGTTTCTTGCTACACTTAGATGCTATAACAATCTTCTTTCATTCTGCCCTGTGTTTGGTTAGCTTTGTACACTTGGTCAGCTGAAGTCCCACCCAGTCCTTAATATTGGTTCCCTGGATCTTCTTGGATCTACCTCTTTTTCTCTTTCCCTCCACTGCACCCTGCATTATTATGTTGGCATGGGTGTCCGGCCTTCTCATGATGTGTCTAAACCATTGCAGCTTTCTTTATCATGCAACCTTCAACAATGGTTCATAGTTTCCAATTTCTTGACTGATTTGCTGCTTGACAGATTCATTGGTCTGGTGTTCAGTGTACAAGACATGCAGCAGTCTCCTAAAGCAGTTCATTTCAAGTGCCTCAATTCTTTTCTCTAACTTCTTATTAAGTGTCCATGCCTCAGAGCCATAAAGCATCATAGAGATGACCATAGCATGCAGCAGATGTAACTTTATTTTCCATGTAATATTGCCACTTGTCCAGATTTTCTTTCACTTTGTTTGTTGGCTGGTGGCAATAGCTATTCCGGTCTTGACTTCCTTTTCAGATGTTAAGTCTTCTGAGATGGTGGTTCCCAGGTACTTAAAACTTGTTACTCTTTCTTTTCCTGGCACTTATTTCCATTCTGTAGCTCTTTGCAGTTTTGTCTAGCATTTCTATAAGTTCTTGAAGCTCTTCAGATGTCTTGGCTTTCAGACTAATGTCATCAGCAAAGCACTGGTTGTTGATCTTCCACCTTCCTGTGATAGTGTCCTGTGAAATTCTCTAAAGCATCTGACATGATTTGCTTGAGAGAGAGATTGAAAAGGCATGGTGAGAGCAAGCAACCTTGGCCTACTCTTACTGAAGCTGCAAACCATTTTATGATGTTGTTGTCTATCAGCACTCCACTACTTGCACTCGTGTAAAGTTCTTTGATTAGTGTTATCATAGATCTGCTGATGTTTTGCTTCATCATGAGCCAAAGTGCTTTGTGCCACACTCCATCAAAAGCTTTCTTGAAGTCTGTGAAGTTATGGTGAAGTTATTTTTTGCAGTCATGGTACTTTTCACACAATACTTGGATGTTGAAGATTTGTTCCGTGGTACTTCTCTCTGCTCTGAACCCAACTTGCTCTTCTGCCAGCATGGTCTGTATTTGAGGCTTGGGTCTGTTCAGTATTATTCTTAGATGTACTTTGTTTGGATGGTTGATCAAACTGATGGTGTGGTAGTTTGTGCACTGGTGAAGATTCCCCTGTTTAGGAAAGGGAACGATCACTGAATTTGTCCACTGGACAAATTTTCTCTCTCCATATCATGTTGCAAATTTTGTGAAGTATGCTTGTTATGTCATAACCTACCTTCAAGTGTCCTGCAGATAGATTGTCTACCCCAGGTGCTTTCCCATTCTTCAGGCTTCTAGTGACTTTATCTACTTCTTCTCTGGATATTCCTCTTCAGTGCTTCCAGGTCTTCTTTTCTGTAGTTGGGCAAGTACTTTGGGGCCTGTTTGGATGTTGTAGTTGTAGAGTTCCTTTGTGTACTCTGCCCATCTCTTGTGTGTTGCATTGTTTTCAGTATGCAATTTTCCATTCTTGTCTTCTACTGTGGCTCTGCCCCGGATCCTTGCAGTGGTGATGGCCTGGTTCTGAGTCAGGGCAGAGCTGTGATCCTCTGCCTGTGTGTCCCTGCCCAGACCATGCAGGCTGCAGATTGCAGCTCTACCCTGGCCCTGGACCAAACTGTCCCCACTGCAACGTCCCAGTGGCTCTGAAGCACCCCCTGCCATGCACGCCCTGCCAGTGTGGCTGAGGCCAGTCTCCATGGCAATCCCAGCCTTTTGCTGTCACAGGTGCAGGTTGGAGTTGGAGAAGGAGAGACATTTCAGCTAATCAGTTCCTTTGCCAAATTGCAACCTTTGACTCTTGCAACCTATCTGACAAAGTAACCAACTGGACCATAGAAGAGGTAAGTGGACTCTGGGGAGGACTTTTCTATACAAGCCCTTACTTCTGCCATTAACTTGTGCAGACAAAGATTGGTTCTTTGTCCCTCGTTCCTTTTCTACACTTTAAACCAAATACTTTCTAACCAACTGTAGTTTTTATTGTTGTTATGTAGTATAAGTATTGGTCACCAAGTAATCTCTTGCTTTGTAGCAATGATTTTCTCTTGATTTTTCAATTTAAGCCTCTGACCTTTTAATGCTGCCCATAGCGAATAAAAATTGCCTGGAACTAGGCACTTGAATTCACATATGGGCACCAAAATAAAACTGACCAAGTTAAGCAAGTAGAGCACCAATTGTTCCTAAGCAGCTTATTGCATATGGATACTGCTGACACAGATGCCTTCATATACATTTTGGTATTTAAATACATGAACTCATGTTTGAAAATGTTAGCGTACGTAGACTAACTTGTTCTTGCCTGTATGTGTCTATATATTTTTCCTTCTTGAAAACATTAATGATTTGTGAACGTGGTGTGTAGGGAAAATTAAGTGTTAATTAAATTTTCTTTTATTATTATATTTTTCTTTTAGCTGGTACATTTTATAGTCCTCTTGTTTGGGTAATATGGAGACTTCAGGGTTTATATATAAACCATGGGCTGACCAGATTTGATTTATGTCATTGCAATCATTTTGCACAGTTCAGCTGAAATGTTCTTCTTGTTGATCAAGGTCAGAAAATCCACAGATTGTACCATTAATCTCAGCGGCTTGAACACTGAAATAATTCTTGAGGAGACTTGATGCAATATCAAAAGAACTGGTGCGTGTGTGTGTAGTGGAAATTCAGCTCTGTGATGATATGCTGGAAGTTTTTAATTTAAAAAAATAGCAAGGATTGTTTTTAACAAAGGACAGTTTGTGGATAATGTTATTGAAAAAAAGAGACTTGATTTTCAAAGAATGAAATTAGAAGTATTTGAGATTTTGTACAAAAGGAACAGGCTCCATTTATGTTCTATTGGAAAGGAACAATGTGTAAACTAGGAATTACAATACTTCTGGATTAACAAAATATAAAAATATTAATGTAAAGGTCTCACACTTCTGGCCTTAAAACCAAAAGGAATCAATGTTAGGTGGAGTGGTGAGGAATTACCTGATTTCTCCGCATGGTAGAGCCACATAAAATCCACCACATTAAGCTTGCACAAATTACAGAACATCTTTTTGGTATGTATGTTCAGTAAAAAAAAAAAGTTCAAAACCTTCCATGCTGGCCTTTCACAAAAGGGAGATTTTCAGCTAATGAAACTATTCGGTGGTTTTGTAGTCAAACCACCCAGTTTCTCCAGACCCGTGCCACTTTTTACAGACACTAACTCCTTCCATGGGTTTCCAGGCCCAGAATTTATATTACCTGTATTTTCTGTTGGTGTTATAACATGCAAAATGGGTGGCGTGCATGTGAGTGCCACCAATGCATGCCACAAAGCAAGCCCTGTGAAACAGCGAGGGAGGGAAAGCACGTTCCAAGAGTGGGGACAGGGGGCAGTTCTGAGAGCAAGGGGTGTCTGGCTCCAAGAGTAAGGGTGGGGGGAGGCGAGGTTGGGGTTTCTGAGAGTGAAGGGGATGCAATTCTGAGTGGGGTTCTGAGAGTGGAGCAGGGGTGGGGAATGACCATGTCACCTGTGCTGGGAATGCCGGAACTGTACCCAGCTGAGCTCCTGTTGCCACCATTACATGCTCTGTCCACTCCAGGCGTTGTTCTTAAACAGTCCCCAGCTGCTGTTGCTGCTCTAGGAGTTCCCAGCATGGGTATGCTGCTGGGGTATGGCTCTGAGGGAGTCAGGGGTGATTCTAGTACCCCTCCTAATTTGGCACCTGGGTTGGGTGCCCCTCTTGCCCACCTCTAGTTGTACTACTGTTTTCTGGTGCCTGAGGCTCATTTTTCAGCACTTTATCTACAGTTTGAGTGAGATATACATAAAGGTACACAAAGGATGCCCGATTCTGCCTACTTTAGTCCCCCATGGGGGAGCAGAATTCCATCTAGATGGAACAAAATAAGATACTGTTTTCATCTTGAATCCTTGTGCTCCCTTTTTGGGGGAGTAGGCGGCCCTTTTCTAAACCCAACATTTTCTGAAGCAATGACATCAGGAATCATTAATCTGCATTTTTAAGAGGTTGGGGATAAGGAGCAATGGACTTCATAATTATAAAACAAAATCTGAAATCTTCTGAAATTTGTTTTGCTGTCAGGCACAACCTGAAGCTTTTTGAGAAACCTCAGTGAGTTTTGGATAAAGCTAGTTCAAAAATATGTTGGCAAATTCTGCAACATACAAAGCAGTTTCAGTGAAAATTAAATTGTTCATAAAGTTCCATTATTTTGTTTTTAATGAAAAATTCTCTGAAGAATTGCTTTGAATCAATGAAAAAGGAATGTTCTTCAAATTCAACTTCAAAGTGTACTTGTCGGGTTCTATTTGTTATTTTTTGTATTGTTTTAAAATTATTTTCTGACATTGCAATATCACATTCACCCATACAAATGTATAAGTGGTGTGTCATCACAACATAATTTAGTTACTGAATTAATCTATTTTTTTTAAATCATTTTGATCAGCTGTTACTTAGTACCAACTGAAACATCTTTTGTATAACATTTTCTATTTGGTATTAAGAACCAGCATGGTGTTTTGCACCATTTTTTACATTGTTATTCAGAATTTTCCAAAATACTTGCTTTCTGTTTTCAAAGTGATAACAGATTTGAAACATTCACAGAAAAAAATGACAGACATTCTGAGCTTTGACCAACTTTACTTTTATGTATTTGTGCTGAAGCTGGAAACTACTGAATTGTTTTCCAATTTCAGTTTAATTTAATAAAATTATCATATGATTCTTCAATTATAAAGCAAAAACTCACCTTCCATCTTATATAAGGTGCCTTGCTCCATCCAAGGGTCAGTTGACTATATTGACATTAAGGCACTAGGTATACTCTGCCACAAGCCTCTACTGATCTGGCAAGCCAGTTACATTTATAGAAAATTTGAAACTTAGAAAGTTCTTTCTTAAACCTAATCTAACTCAGTGGTTGAGCAGTGGTAAAGATTATCTAGAGCCATGTTACACATCGTACTGTGAGCTGCTCAGATGCTGATTGTGTTAGTGCTAGCCCAAGTTTGGAGCAGTCGCTCATTCAGGCCAGTAGGAGCCTTGAAAACTGAAAGGTAGAGTCCCCTCCCTTCCTGGGCTTCCCCCTGCCCCCCAGGGCTCTACCTGTTCTCCCCCCCCCCCCCATCCTTGCAGCTAACCTGTACCCCACATTTCTCCTGGCTTACTTGTGGCTGCCCTGCCCAGAGAGCAGTAGCTGTGGGAAGGTAGGTGGGTTCCCTTTCCCTGCCTGCTCCCCCTGGACAGCACAGGCAGTCACAAGTAAGCTGGGAGCTGCAGAGTGTGGGGGGAGAGGGGAGATGAGCAGGGATTTGGGGTATTGGGACAGGGGAGAGAGTTTAGAACTGCCAAAGATGTGGGAAGCCTTTTGGCTTTCCTATCCTTCTCCAGCCTCAGCCCAGGGATGACAATCAGCTAATTGTAGGCCCTGGTCACAGGCTCAATTTTTAAAGTGCCATACAAACTAACCATACTACATTCTATGTGTAGGGTGACTATCGATCCCATTTCTCCTGGGACAGTCCCAGGTTTTGGAGGCTGGTCCTGGGCACCGGGCACAGATTAAAATGAGCATCCCAGGTGCAGGGTACAGTCTAGCAGGGAAGGGAAGTGGCATGATATCCCAAGAAGGGCCAGGTGGCCTCTCCCTGCAGTACACCACTGACTTGGGAGGCAGGAGAGGGGCAGTGTCCCAGATATACCATATTTGCAGCTGGGATAGATGGTCTCCCTATCTGAAATATTTTTATGGCTCATTTGCCATTTTATGACACCTTAAATTGGGTGGATGTGTATCGCCCTTACAATTTATACCACAATTAACATGTCCATCACTGTATAAATATAACATAGAACAGACCATGGTTTTAAACAAGTTAGCTAATGAGAGAGAGAGAGGGCTAAGCAAAGGGAGTAACCACAAAAAACCGCACTTTAATACACACTTTTAATTAAATTTATTGTTTAAATTAAAACTATTAATTCTTGCAAATATGTTTGGATTTAGCGGGGGAGTTGTTTGTTGATTTTGTTGTGGAGTTTTTAGGTCAAGCCTTCACAATCTTGAAGAAAAATGTTTGAGAGACATGGCTATTATGAATGAGGGCAAGCTAGCTGCTGAAATGAAAAGAGATTAATATCAAATTGTATAATCCCTTTAGCTGATTGATACATAAATTTGTAGGGGCCTCTTCACACTTCAGACAAGGTTTACAGCAGTTATAGCATAAAATGCATTTTTAAAATACTGCCATCCATATTTTTAAAAGACCACAAATTGTTAATCTCTGTAAAGACTCCTTATATTAAAGGAAGCACAAAAGCCAAGTTTTGAACACCCAGAATAAATTAAGAGCACTATATCAAAAACATCAGGGTACTGAAATTAAATAAAAATTAAATAATGTGCCTAGAAGCAGAGTAATGACCCATCTGTTCATTATAGCCTCACATTTCTGTCAAAGACAAAATCTCATTAAAAGTATATCTTTGATTAGGGAACAAGTTTCAACTGCCTAAAAGTTGTATTACTTTGTTCTTAGCCATGCATAGTAGAAAACCTTTCTTTTTTCTTTTAGAAAGGGTGACTGTGAGTTATCTCTCTTTTAAGAGAAATAAAAAGGTTATATGAATGTAGTTTGGGGGAAAGATAATTACAAAGATATTGGGGAAAAAAAAGAAGTTTCTTTGTTAACTGAGATGGTTTCCATGCTGGTTTAAAGAAGCTCAGACAGTATCTACTGTAGTTTTTCCATAACTGTAGGGAATAATTAACTTTAGTAATATTAATAGCACAAGAGATGAGACGTTTTTCACAACTCACTTGTCTTTGGGTGTTGGATTTTTTTTTTTTTTTTTTAATTAATGTGATTGGGAACAATACTTCCTTCCCCAAACTAATTTGTATCCAGTGGAATTTTACATTTGATAGGCTCATTGTATCCTTTAAACAGAAAGGTACTTGGCTGAATGAAAGATCAAAATGAAGGCTCAAGATCATTAGAGGACTTAAATGTTCATGAAGCTCAGAAAATCAGGTATGACTGCACTACCAGGGCATTTAGATTGTGTTTTATGCTACCCTGCAGATTTTGAGAATGAACTTTCATCGACTAAGTACTATGTGATTTCTCAGGTTTAGGATAATAATCAAGATGATGTCTTATTTATTCATTAGTAATGCCTTTGGCAGATAAATGCAACTAGACAGAACTGATCCTGCACCTGTTCACAGTTGTTACTCTGTTGACCCTGGTATGAAGCAAGTAGATAACTCACAGTAGGCCTGTGCGAGTAGGCAGCTATTTGATTCGGCTTTGGATCCAGCCACTTCGGATGCCAGGGATCTGATCCAGAGTTTCGGATTGGTTTCCCACTTTGATCCGACTGAAGCAGCTCCGAAGCTTCGGAGCTGGCTCAGAGATCCAGCCATAGGGTATAATGGCAAATCAATGAAATATCTATAACACTTGTTTTTTGTCCAATTTGAATGAAACATGCTGGGGTGGTAGCCGCTGGTGAGGCCACAAAGCCTGCCAAGTTTCAAGGAGTTAAGTGCAGGGGTTTGGGGGAGACTGCACCTCGAGGTGCGGACAAGCAAAACTCGTGACATGGGTGACACTGTGTGTGTTAAGGTGCAGCAGGGTGACAGCTGCTAGACCCTGCTGTGGCCACGAAGCCTGCCAGCTGTCAAGGAGATAGGTGCACGGGTTCTGGGTTCTGGGGCTCTGCACCTCTAGCTGCAAGGCAAAACTCATGACATGGGTGCTTGTGCAACTGTTTGTCTGTCTCTGTCTTGGGGCAGTTGATTATCTGTATTGATTATTTCCTCTCCTTAGTCTGTGGTTTTGTAGGTGTTAATCATTACTAATTAACTGGTTACATTAGCTAGCTACTGTGTATTGTGCTGCTCCCTGAGTGAATCATGACTGATTGGTAACTGATACTAGTAGCTTAGCAGCCAGGCCGGCAGTAGTCCTGTCCCCCCCACCCCGGTGCCTCAAGACAGACACAGTTGCACAAGCACCCTTGGATGTTTCATCCAAATCAGACAAAAAACAACAAAGTTATAGATATTTCATTGATATGTTATACCCTATGGCCAGATCTCCAAAGAGGCTCTGAAGCTTTCCCAAAGCGGTTTGGAAACTCTGAACCGCTTTGGAAAGCCTAAAGAAGCCAGCGCTTCGATCCGGACATGATGCTTTGGTGTCCAAAGCATCCGAATCTTCTTCAGATCTGAAGCATGGTTTGAAGCTACGCACAGCCCTGCCTCACAGACTAGTTCCAGTTGAATTCTGTGAGGCTGCAGAGTTGCGATTCTGTTAGCCATAACATGCGTACAATGTGCTTTGCAATGGGAGTTCTGTTACTCCATTTCAGTGGATGCTATATTGGAGGGCAGAGCTAAAACAAAAGAAAACACATAAGAATCTGTTGGAATTTAGGTTTCCAAGTCAAAACCTGTATTCTAGGAAACACTAACTTAGCTGCTGCCTCAGCCTGTCTCTCAACTGATTAGTTGCCTTGCTTTTTCACCTTAAAGTTTCCCAGGTGCTTTCCCCAGAGCATGCTTTGGAGCATGCTCAGGAAGAACAGAGCTTTGAAAGGATGGAACAGGTAGGCATCCATTTCCCAGTTAAGCCTGGTCAGAACTCAGGTACTTGGGTCTCCCTGGGAGCTTGATTCAAGTGTTGCTCTTAAAGTAAAACATGCAATGGCAGCTGCCACTTTCTTTTAAAGAAGGATGGCAATGTTGGTAGTAGCACTGTTTTACAAAGGGCGGTAAGCAGAATGCACTCTTACTTCATCAGATAGGTTAAATGTGTGACTGGCTTTTCTATCATGCTTCTGTGACTGAGACCTAGGATTTCTCTTTCTGCAGGTTAAGCCTCATGGCCATTTGTAGCTGCAATGTTGCTTTGATTCTGATTGTAATTTCTGTCTGAAATGCTCTTCTGTGACCACTCTAACCTAATATCTTTTTTCTATATATTTTACAGCCAGGTATTAAGATATCTCATTTGAGTATACTTGCCTCAGCTTGTTTTAGAAATCTCGCATTTCTTCATCTTTGTCCAATGAGAGCCATTCCGGTTTATCCATTTTTGCTTTTCCAATTCTCATGTCAGTCATGACTTTTGAAGTTTCTTATGTAATGTTGTGCCTGTTTTTCTGTATTTTGCTGTAGCTGGTTTACTTTACTGAATCATTCTTCTATTTTTTATCCTCTCCCTAAGCTGCTGCAATCACTGTTGTACCCCCTCCCTTTTTCTTGGAAGTATAGCGGTACCACTTCTGTCTCTGCCAGATTTTATTGTTTTGTTTGAGCACTCCCTAACACCTGCCAGATTTCTCCCAAATTGGAGACCTTCCTAATTTCTTTTGCCAGCAGGCTTTTTTTTATCCCTTGATCCCTTTTCTAAAATTATATTTTCCCCAAAATATTTAGAAAAGCCTAAATAAGTTAATGCACCCCCTCTACAAACTGTCATTCATGTAGTTGACAGCATAAAACTTGACGATTTGTAGGAAATCTAGCTAGCAAAGAGGCCTTGGAATGAAGTCTTCATGGTTAAAATAAATTGGCTTTCAGGTGCAACCATTTACATTTACCTAATTACTAGCACGTGTGAGGGGGGAAAAAAGGAAAAACAAAACTAAAGCCAAATATGTGTCCTCAGTTCTTATAAACTTACATACACATCTTGAGAACCAGCCCTTAATAGCAGATCCATTAAGCAAAACTGAAGTGATTGTGGATCCTGTATTTAAACAGGCTCCTTTGGACAAGTCTAGATGGTCATACATGTATGGTGTGCAGTGCTGCAAATTGCACGTGCCACACATGCAGGCATTCCCCATGCTACTAATTTGATCCCAGCATAAAAAAAACCAACCTGCGCCTAAAAAAAGTGGGGTGGTACATGTGGTCGCATCATGAGCCACCTGAAACGAGCCTGGCCAGCCAGAGCCATGTTCTGGCTACCGGCCAAGCTCCCTTCAGCTGGATCACCATGACTGTAGCCCCCAGGGCCCCAGTAAGGCTGCTAGCCCCAGCCCAGGTGCTAGCCCCAGCATCCCCTCCCCCACCCAGGGCAACCTGCTGCACACCACAGCATGCATGCACAGTCATTCCCCAGGGACAAGTAGCAGCAGCACAACTGTGTGCTGCTGCTATTTGTCCCCAAGGAAAGGAATGAGCATGATCATCTGCATGTGCCCTTTGAAGCTATTATGATTCCTACAGGCCTGCATACAATGGTATATATCACAGAACACCTGGTTTTAGCTTTAAATGAACATAGCTTAGCCTCTAGTAGAGATCAAAGAAAGGTTAGTTTATTCCACCTAAAAAAAAATAATGGCCGTCTATAACCCATACAACTGTATACTCAACTGTACTTATGTTTAATATATTCAGAGGCTCACAAAATACTAGGGCCAAATATTTTAATGTTGTGTTCTTACTGTTTTTCCTGGATTTAAGTCCTTGCCTCTCAGTTCTTACCATAGTCTGTCAGAACTATGAGTACTGAGGGTCTCTCAAAGTAAAACCATTCGGTTTCAGATGACCATTTTTGAAAAGTTGGTTTATGTCTATAACTAGCTGTTGGATGGTAATTAATAATTTACTGCAGTTTGCGTGATTAGGAGCACTGCCATTATGTGCTGATTTGTTGTACTCTAGAACATGAGTAGCTGCTTTCAGGAAATGTGTTCATTGTAAGCTAGAAGGTTAACTTACCTTGGCCAATAGTACTCTTGTGGCTTGATTTTAAAATGATCCCTGAAGATATTCAACTGTTGCTGTTTCATCAAACATCTGACTTCTTTTAGTCTGTGATGATAGTCAGATAAAATTATTTTTTTTTATTAAAAAAAAAAAGGTGGGGGGATGACAAGGGTATGTACAGTTCTGTAATAGTCTTTTCTTTCCTTTTTTTTTTTGTACCAGAAAACCAACCGGAATTGTTATAAAAAAGATTTTCTGCAGATACACATATGTTAAGTTTTATCCTGTGGGAGTAGATCCAAAATAAGAAATCAGTGACAGGAATGCTGATGGGAAGAGGTATAACTAGAGTGGAACAAGAGGGGAAAGTCCCATTTCCCCCCCCCCCCCCCCCCCCCTTCCCCATGCTGACTAGGATGGGGAGACTTAAAAAAAGGCTTTTGCTGCAGTGTCATATAGATGATCATGCAGCAGCAGCAACCAGAAGTTACCACTGCTCATGTGTGCAGCAGCCACCCTGGGCACCTGGCCATGTTCTTATGTTGCTGCTGATTCGTCCTCACTTAGCAAGATAGTCTCCATTGCTTCTCTATGTCCAGGTTGACTTTAGGAATATGTGCATAGAAACATTTCATAACAAACAACAAAATACTTTTAAGTTTCTCTTTTAAAGTGGCATAGTTGCACAATTATTTTTGCTACCTTTTGCATATACAATAGGTTTCATATATTAAGCTTTCATAAGATCTAGGGCTTTGTAAAGATATAGATTGTGTTTGAACTTAGCTGCTCTTACTTTGTTTTTGAATTTCAATGAAGTATGTATGTACTTTTACCCATGTGAGCTATACAGTTGCACATGTCAATATTAAGGTAATTATCAGTGTATTCCATCATTTTATATTTTCAAATATACATTTATTTAATATTAAAACTTGTTTTACTTTATTTTTTAATATTAACATATTGTATTTTAATATAATGAGAGTGTTTCTTATAGCCAGAAGATGGCAGTGCAGGATAAAGAATAAGCATTCAGCTAGGAAGCCAACAATTTGCTAAAGGACAGAAGAGTGAATTTTTTCTTTATTACTCCATTGCACTATGATTCTAAAAGTATTTAGGGATTGTTCATTGCAGTTACTGGGTTTTTTGGAAGGTCCTGTATTGTCATATCTATGGTTCTAAATTATTTGTACATTTCAGTTCGTATGTCATTTTTTAAAATCTTAATTTATCAAAGCTTAAATACTTATTTAACTTACTGTATGTATGTATGTTCTCACTGTACTTGGGTAAATCTCAATCATACACGTAAAAATATTTATGTAAACAAAGTACTAGACAAACATTAGATAGTTCTTGAAGTATCTCTCTAAGAGGGGGAAATAACATTGTCTTCACTTTACAGACAAGGAAGGCAAAGAAGAGGTGAAGTGACTTGCTAGAGGTCAAAGAGCAGTTCATAGGTAGGTTAGAAAGGGGACCTCTCCACTCCCAAACCAATGCTCATTTCTTCAGACCACTCTGATCTCTTCTGCCTCTGCAGTGGCTTCTGCAACATTTTTTGTATATCGGGGAGATGAGATGTACAAAATTAACGCCTACATTTTCCAAGACAATCTGAGTTCTTGATCTCCAAATACCTAATTTACCATACATAAGGTCTGGTTTTCAGAGATGCTCTGGGAACTCCCAGGCAAGTGCTCATTGAAATCCCTTCCTGCTTACAAACCCAAACACTCCGACCTTTTGACAACTTTTAAGGATGCATAGGGGTTTTGTAGCAGGTATATGATTAAAATACAAGTGACTGGGCATAGTTGCCAGGTCAAATCTTACCCTTAGGCAAGAAGGTCCTATCTTTAAGTTTCTTCCATAGCCAGACCTAATGACACTACATTCATTGCTGATTGTTAATACTTCCCTCTTAGGGCTCAAAGATGTGAACTGTTTTGAATTTCCTTGAGAGGTGGATATTCAAAACAAGCTCCTGAGTTTTTCTTTTGTGGCACTGTAGCATGCTTGTTTCATTTGCTTTGCTAAGCTTTTTCTTTTAATAGAGGCTAACAGCTTAGGCCCGCTTTACCTGCTTTGCAATATTAATGACCATTGAAAATCCATGATATTATGTAACCAGACCTTTTGAAGTGCTTTTCAAGGTAATGGAAAGCAAACCAGTAGATGTGGCTGCAATTAGTCATGTTTAATGCCTTCCACAACATCCCACATAGAACATGTACTTGTCTGGAATATTTTCTTTTAGAAAAAGACTTGGGAACTTTGAAATAAAATACCTTTTCCTAAGGGATCGTTTTCCCAGGCTGAAACCAGTACAGTATTAATCTGTTTTTCTAATTCCTTAATGTACTTGTATGTGTGGCAACAGTTTTAGAAGCCATTATTAACAATGATTAGTCATTTATTCTGCAGTCCTGGTGGATTTTAGAGGCAAAAAGCATAGTAAATTGTGCTTTTGCATCTTCTAAACAAATATAGGCATTGGTTGTTGTTCATAACATCTTAACAATTCAAGTGGTTTTGACAGGCAGGAGCAGGTGGAATTAGGTTAGATACATTAGGTGGAATATATAGTTTATGTTATTTGGCAGTGTCCCCTGAAGTTGTGGTTCTTGAGTTTCTTTGTTCCTTATGACTATCTTAATAATCCGCAAGACTCTTGCATCATCTTAAAAGTCAATAGTTTATTAAAGTGATTTGAAGGGGGAGAGGGAGACTATCTGAAGAAACCTTTCATGTAATTTATAGCTCCGTTGCCACAGAGCTCATGTAATACTCTTAATACAGCATGGTTAATTGCCTTAATTGATTCACTTATCTACAAATATTCCTGCGTCCAGCTAGTTTGTATATTTTGGTAGACATGTATAACGTATATTAATTAATTGCCTTTCCCTCTGTCTTTCTCTACCCTTGAGTGTGTCTGTCTCTTCCCCCCCCATCCCATTTAAAAGCTTTCAAAAGGCAAATTAAAAAAAACCAAACTGCTATGCCCTTTTCTGCTTGAAATAAATGACTTATTTCAACTGTAGAAAATGACTCTAGTATTGGTCAAAAGACCAGTCGTTTAAGTGATTCTGATTATGGATGTGGAAATCCTAATAGCAAGCCATCTTCTAAATGACTGATGGCTTTTAAAAGTAGTTGTGTTTCACACCAATGAAACAGTTGAATTGGAAAAACTGAAGCAGTTGTGTTAAATCTTAATATTCAGAGGTAATTTCAAAGTTATTTTTCCCTTTCACAAACTGACAGTGTATGCACACCAAATGAAAATGAATTAATGTAACATATTTAAGTGGTAGTAAACATGTTCTGTAATTTAATTGAAAGGCTCCCTTATAGAAGTCTGAAAGTGTCACTTCTGCCTTTCATTCACTTGAGCAATATAGGTATTCTGAATACAGTGTGTATATTTATATTTGGAAGTCCCGCAATGGCATCAGAGTTAAAGTTTCAATGGGACGGTATAAAGAATCCCTGCCTCTGCCCCTCTCTCCTCCACTCCCCCCCCCCCCCGCCCCATAATTCATAGTTAATGTTGCTCAAGTATATTTGGGGTTGAGGTTTTGTCTCTTAATCTGTTATAGGCCAGGTATGGAATTGCATTTTTATTGGTATAACTGATTGGAAACCGGTCTATACCCATAACGGAATAGAAGTTCAGCACACACAGACTGGTTTAAAAATGGCAGAACCTGGTGCAAGGATTGTGCTCCCCGCCCCTCCCCCACCAAAGGATGAATTTGTGTTCTGTTCACTGCCAATCTAAACTACACCGCTTGCAAAGATTCATAGATATAAGGTTGGAAGGGACCTAAGTAGATCATCAAGTCCGACCCCCTGCCCTGGGAAGGAGAGAATACTGGGCTTATATGACCCCAGCTAGGTAATTGTCAAGTCTCTTCTTAAAGACTCCCAGGGTAGGAGCCAGCACCACTTCCCTTGGAAGTTGGTTCCAGATCCTAGCCGCCTTGACTATGAAATAGTGTCTTCTAATGTCCAGGCTGATCCTACTCCCAAACAACTTAGGGCTGTTATTCCTTGTTACTCTGGGAGGTGCTCGGGGAACAGGGTTTCTCCCATTCCCCGATGGTTCCCCCCTGGTAAGTTTGTAGACAGCCACCAGGTCCCCTCTCAGCCTTCTCTTGTGGAGGCTGAACAGGTTCATGTTCCGTAGCCTCTGCTCATAGGGCCTGCCCTGCTGTCCCTGGATCTTGCAAGGGGCCCTCCTCTGGACCCTCTCAATGCTGGCCACATCCCTCCTGAAGTGCAGTGCCCAGAACTGTATACAGTAGTTCAACTGTGGCCTGACCAGTGTCACATAGAGGGGGAGGATCACCTCCTTGGTCCTGCTTGTGATGCATCTGTAGATGCATGACAGGGTGCGGTTAGCCTTTCTGACTGCGTCCTCACATTGGCGGCCCATGTTCATTTTGGAATTGATTGATGACTCCAAGATCTCTTTCTGCCTCTGTGCTTTTGAGAAGGGAGTCCGCCAGCCTATAGCTTTGCTGCTGGTTCTTACTGCCCAAGTGCAGCACCCTGCACTTGTCAGCGTTGAAACCCATCCTATGCTCATTCACATAAAACTGTGTAACTAAAAATGATTCTGCCTTGGCTTTTTTAATGTCTCCAGCTAGCCTTAGTATGAAATCCTATGACTTTCCCACTCTTAGACCAACCTGGGGATACAGTAGCCTGTATATCACCTGCGTTTACCTGGCAAATATGCCCATTTTGATACTTAGGGATCTTCCTTTTGGGAGTCTGGCCTCTTGTAAATGCAGTGAAAGGATAGTTTTCCTACACTGAAATAATATTATGTATTATTTCAGTAGTAAAGAAACATTTAAGGCAATGGATTTTAAAACACCTGACAGCCTAAGAGCATCTCTGCCTCACATGAAAACTTGTCATCTTCTTATGGTAGGTCTAGCTTCTTTGGACAAGTCTAGTTGGTCTAGGGTGTCACTCTGAACATCTCGCTAACACCCAGCACCAGACCTCTGGAGAGAAAACTATAACTGCATTATAGTCCTTGTAATTTGCCAACTTCTACATTTGCCCCATGCAGAAAAACATGCAACTTGGGATATTTCTACACTGATGCGATCTGGCAGTACCCAGCACTGCCAAGCCATGAGTGTGTGCGTTGGGGGGGGGGGGGGGGGTAATAGCCAGCATCTGAAGGTTCATATTGCTTCACTCAAGAGCTGTGCTGTCAGAGCCCGAAGTGTGCTGTGAGAGGGTACTGCCTTTGAATGGACGGTGACAGCCTGCTGAAGATGTAGGAATATCATCCCATGTTCTCTGTCAGCTGCCAAGCAGCAGAAGAGCCCTTACTCTTCTTAGCAGCCATGAAGGATTCTGCCTCTGTAGAGAGGCTCTGGATTGTGTATGTACTCAGTTTTTGCCTGGAGAACTACAAGTCCTTTTGCAAACTCTGTAGTGTAGATTTTATTTTGGCTTATGCCTAGGTGTAGACATTTTCACATGTTACTTACTACATGGGCATTTGTTTTTTTAATGATTCCACAGTGATTATTGACAGGTGGCTTCTCTTGAGCCATTTGTTTCACTTCAAGTTTATTTCTTAGGCAGGTATATGACAATATAGTCATAGAATATGACTCCTACTTTACCAGGCAACAAGTTGTATTTAAAATGTATACAGAATTTCACACTTTTTATTACAGATTATAGAGAAGCTTTATATCATAGTGCTCTTTTTGTGTGTACATGCGTGCATGTGTACACATAAGCATGGAGTAAATAACATTGAAATGACAGGAGTAACCACAATGAGGAAAATGACAGAAATTGAGGAAATAGAACATAAAGTCTGCATTTCACGTTAGCGTTTACAATTAACAGAAATGTTATTTTGAATACTTCAACTCCATAATAAGTGTGTATAGCTTCCAAGTTATGTTAGATGAGAAATACGCAGTCTGAGTTTGTTTATTTTTTCTTATACCCTTTTATTCTTCTAATGTTGAATTAACTTTATAGAAAGATTGTTATATACAAGTGGGTTAAAGCAGAAACCTTCTGTTCGGATTGGGGAAGAGTTGTGCAGGTTATGTGAATATATATTGTTTTGTGACTCTTTTGTATATCTGTACAAAATGAGCCTAAACAGGGTGATAGTTGTCTTGAACCAGACATATATGAAAAAAATGATAGAAAATTAGTTTTGGGGCATTGATGGTAAGTAAGCTAATTTTCTTTGGATAATCTTTTGAGACTAAAGCTTGTTTTATTTCTTCTTTGGGGAGTTAGCCATGACTGAAACTAAAATGTTTAGAAAATGTTCTTTAGTTCAAGTCCACTGCTCAAAATGATTTCAATGAATTTTATATTACCTGTTTAAAACAAGCAAATTCATCATGGTTATATAAAAAAAATGACTACCAAAGCAAGTTACTTTATTTTCCTAGTTTTTGCATTTTACCTTTTTAATATGTTATATTTTTATATTGAAATTTATGTAAAATAGTAATCATTTTCCTACTTTAATTCTTGGACTGCCTATCCTAGCGTTTACTATCCTGCTAACACTTAGATACTGACAAACTTTCCTAATAAGGAACGCTTTTTAGGAAGGCTGTTATTAAGTACTTGTTTGATAACTGACAATTGTACAAGTGTCCTCACTACAGAGGATCATGAGACTGATCTCATTTGCACTATTGGGTTTATAAACATCTGTATGTATTTTAGCTGTAAGCCTCCAAAGAAGAGCATTGTCTGGAATAAACGGAGGGCCCTCAACTCAGAAACTTCTCTTCTCTTGCCAAATTCATTAAAGCCTGACTTAAGTGACCTACCAAGCATGTTGCAAGACCTGTGTATTTAGTGAGGCATTTTATTCACAGCCATATCATGCAGCTTAGTAGGATTTGTCCTCTGGCAGATGAACAGCAGGTGAGGAAGTTTAACAATCCATGCCTGCCACCACCTCCTTCGGAAGCAACATCTCTATCGTAGGCAGTACAGTAAAGTGGTGTTGGGGGAAAAAACGAAGCTTATAAAATCCTTTCTTATAAAAACTGCATTATGATCTGATCCAGTTTCTGAGAATATTTGGAGCAATAGATTTAAACACCATTTATGAAGTCATCTTTTGATCTTGTAAGAGTAATGTGGAGAGCAAGGAATTCTTGTTGTTGTTGCAAGTTCAGTTGTTTATTTTCATGTCTATGACCCTTTGGACCTTTAAGGAATGCATTTCTAGGTATACATTTTGCTGTTTGTTTTATCTGGCTTCTGATATGGAAAAAGCAAATTCCAAATAATAAATGCACATGAAATAAACCTTGGGGCAAGTAGGAAATAAAGTATGTGCCAATGCATGCAAATGAAAAATTGTACTCACTATTGTGCTTGTTTTTTGTTTGTTTGCTTTTAATTCTAATTGTAATCCCTGAATCAACTGTTTCCTGGTTTTAGGAAATTTATAACCTTGGGGAAGAATTTATAAAGTAATCTGAGATCCCAAGATGTCCCCTCCTCTTCTCCTCCCCCCCCCCCCCCCCCACGCACACACAAATGCACAACAAGTATTTTTGGTATAAACTTATCCAGTATAGAAAAAGGTTTGACTTTTATTCATAGCAAACCAGAAGAAGAATGGTTCCTTGGCTTGTGAAAATTATTCTCAGAAGAGAATAGGTATGTAAAATGTATATATTTGGACATTCAGCATTTAGTTCTGAGTAGGCAGTATAGCCACAGAGATAAAGCAGTGGAGTAAACTCAAGAAACCTACAGGCTCTTCCTGGCTGTCACTATTTTGCTGGGTGACCTTTGACAACTGACTTAATTTCTCTGTAACTCAGCTTTGGATAACAATCCTGATAAGTTGTTTAGAAATTTGAGGAAAGAAAAGTATTACGTAAGAGCTAAGAGAATGTGTAGATGTAGTTGTCTGAGACAATTTGCTATAAAATGTAGATTCATTGGCCTCAAAACATTTTGCAAAGTTCTTTCTCACAAGAAAATATAATTTTTGGCTCTAGATTCCTTTGAAAATCAAATAATAACATGAACCAAATATTAATGGCAGAACTAACATCCAGGAGATAGCTGCAAGTGGTGGAATCCTGTCCCTACTGGTGACAGACAATATGGATTTGAGCCTGAAAATACATTGGGCGTACCTAATGTTTCACTGAAGTCAGATTTCTATTTACAGCTAATTCCCTAATTACAAAATATATTAACAAAAATCTGTAGTGCAAGCAGAAGATATGAAACTTCCTAAGGGCTTAGTTAAAAAAGAACTTGAACTGAAGTAATGAAATATATTTATGAATTTACACCTTTTCTTATATTTATAGTTCAACCTCTGTCAGAGTACAAACAGACGTCACAGTTGTCCTGGAAGAATTCCTATTAACCCAGGACAAAGTGCAATCGGTCAGGTGTCCATGTCCTTTGTCCTCATACCCTGAGAAGTTTCATGATTTAGAAATACTAACGTTATTTAATGCAGTTGTTGGAAAACTGATAAATAATGGAATTTCACAGAACAGGCCTAATAATGCCCTGGACAGTGAGGCTTTTATTATAATTGATAGTGATGGATGCAGAATCTAACCAATCATAAACTTCTTCCTTTATTAATCATAGCTCTAGTAGAGACAGAAAAAGAAGACTGAGAGCAAACATTTTATTATGTTGTTTAGGGGATTTTTTTAGTATGAAACAGATTTTCACAATTTTTAGCTAGATTTAAAATTTATCTTCAGCTATTAGAAAATATTATTTATGTATTCAGGCTCAGCTTGATAGCCCCATGTAAGAGTTGTTTTTTAAGGCTGTATGTGTTAAGAGCCTGGTAATAGGTAGAGTAGCCAGTTGCGCTCTTAATGGGGTGGTTATTAAAGAAGATGCGTTACTTCTTCAAAGTAGGGAATATAATAGACAGATGAGGACCTCAGTTGCCATCAGTGATTATTCTGCTCATGTTATCTGTGGACTGAAAGAACTGACTAAACCCTAAGGAGAAGCAAATTACTACAGCCCTAGGTGAGATTGGGCTTTTGGTCTGAAACATAGCTCAGTTGTCAATGGGCTATCTAACCCATTGTGCATAATCTTTATTAATTGTTTTGAGATTGTGATTTTACAAGAGACATGGTTTGGGAAGATGGTGTGCATTCCTGCATTTATTATATAAAAAAGGGCTGAAGAGAGAGAACCAAAAAGCAACTGCAGAAAAAACATGGTCACACTAATCTCAATAAGAAGTCTGACTGAGGGACTGGAAAAGGAAAGAAAGTTTACCTCTACTAGCAGTCCTTGTTACATTTTATGGTAGAGTTCCCTTGATTCTTATTAATATTTCCCATTATTCAGATCACAATATGATGCAATCTTGAAATGAGAATTGTTATATAATGCTCTTGATATAAAATTAATTTCCAGAATTAGAAGTAATAGATCATTTTTAATGCTAGGGTTGGTGGTACTGACATCCATGATAATTAAAATGTGATCAGTGAAAGATGGGGTATCCCCCCAGAAATCTTAAAAAATGATAAAAAATTAAATAAAGGTGGGCGATGCTTCTGAAATTGATTGCAGAAGAGCATTTTAGACTACTGAACTGTGATCTTCCAGCCATGGGGAGATCCATGCACTCCCATGGCTGGGAGACTGCAGCAGTGCCCCATAGCTGTGGGGGCTGAGAGCACCACACCTGGCACACTTCTTATGAGAGAAATGTGTTGCTCTATTCAAAGCTATTTTCTCAGTCCACTCATCTGATATTTTCAAAGTATAAGAATTGCAAGAAGCAGTTACTTACTAGGAAGCATTTAAACAGTGGAAAATGCAGTCACAAAAGTGAGCATCTTTATTGGGAATAGGTGGTGTCAGTGGCAAAAACCATGGTTGGATGAGGACTGTTCTTAAAGCTAAAGGTGATTTCACAGAAGCCTTTGGAGGAATAGAAGTTCAAAATGTTTTTGCTGGTTTTCAACAGATTAAGAAGATTAATATATTTATATATATAGAGAGAGAGAGAGAGAGAGAGAAGAAATAAGAACAAATGAAGCTATGGGAAGAACTGGTCATCACAGAGGAAAAACAAAAAGAATTGACCTTTTTTGGCAAATTGTAGCCACAGGGACAAAAAAAAAAAAAAATAGTTTAATCACAAATGAATATATTCCTGTATATGCTTGGCTTGTTTAAAAAAAAAATAAAAAATTAACAGCTTGCAGGTGATGAAGGAAATGATAGTTTCTCACTGAAGAGTTTTTTATCAAGGACATAATCCTTGAATCACAAAGGAAGTCCATTCCCATGTGGAGAAAAGGTAACAGAAGGGCTAGGAAGTCCTCTTGGCTAACCAGGGAAATCGTGGTCCTCTTAAGAAAGATGAAAGAGGCTTATAAACAATGGAAGCTCAGGGCAGGCCCCAAAGAGGGCTATTCCATGATGGCCCACATTTGCAGGGAACAGATAAAAAAGGCTAAAGTGGTGAGCAAACTTAGATTAGCAACTGGAATCATGGACAACAAGAAGTCCTTCTTTAGTTACATAGGAAACAGGAGGAAAACAAATGGGAGTGTGGGGCCATTGCTCAAGAACTCAGGAGAGCTGGTTAACGGCACCCTTGATAAAGCTTAACTCCTGAATGACTACTTTGCCTTGGTCTTACACCAGACCAAGGGCAAAACAATGCCAGGTATAGTACAGGATGAGCATGGTAGGAATAATCATGTTCCTACTGTTTGCTGTAGAATTGGTGTATGACCAATTAAAAATATAAGACACAAGTCAGTGGGGCCGTATGATCTTCATCTGAAAGTGCTGAAGGAGCTGACTGAAGTCACTACAGATCCCCTAGTGAAACTCTTCCACAACTTGTGGTGCTCTGGAAAAGTCCCTGAGGACAGGAAGAGGGCCAATGTTGTGTCCATTCACAAGAAGGGCTGGAGGGAGGACCCAGGTAACTATAACCAGTCAACCTAACTTCCATCCTAGGGAAAATACTAGAGAAGTTCATTAAGGAGTCTATCTGTAATAAGCTTGCAGAAGGTAAATTTCTGAAAGACAGCCAGTATGGCTTTGTTGCAGGCAGGTCTTCCCTTACCTACCTCATCTCCTTCTATGACCAGGTGACTCCCCACCTGGACATGAGAGAGCAGGTTCACATTGTATACCTTGACTTCCAGAAGGCCTTTGATCTAGTATCCCACAATGTCATTGCAATAAAATTGGAGGATCGTGGGATTAACTCTGGGACAGTCAGGTGGGTGAGAAACTGGCTGCAGGATAGGACCCAGAGAGTCATAGTGAATGGATCTGTGTCATCCTGGCAAGAAGTGGGCAGCAGTGTCCTGCAGAGGTTGGTGCTTGGTCCAGTACTTTTCAACATCTTTATTAATGATTTGGATGTGGGGATGAAGAGCTCAGTGGCCAAGTCTGCAGATGACACCAAGTTATGGGGAAGTTTGGTCATGCTTGAAGATAGGCTACGTGCCCCTGTTGGACTTCGTATAGATGGTTGCAGGCAGGTTTTGAGCATTCTCCTGGCCCCATCTGAGGGGTGTGTCCCCGGAACTTATGCATCGAGTTATGCTCCACCCTGAGGGGACACCTGACAGTCGCTTGCCATGGGTTGATTATGTTCCCAGTGTGGGGTCCCTCCCGGGGTTTCTTGCTACTCCTGGTATCCCTCACCAAAGGCATTCTTGGGGCTCCACCTCCTCTACACCCCAACCAAGCGCCAACCTTCTGGGCCACTGGATGATGAGTCTTTGGTCCACTCCTCAGTTTGGCTACTCTTGATGATTGCGGGGCATATAATTATCTCCTCCTTCGCCCTCTCCTCTCCTCTGAGGCTTTTGCCCAAATTGGCCGCAATCTTTCTCCATGGCCCTAGACCCATGGAAGGTTTCTGTGGCCCCTAGACCTGTGGAGGGTCTTTCTGGGGTTGCTCTCCATGCTCCCTCCAAGATACGATAAGTCAAGAAAAAAAAAAGAAGAATAAAACAAAAATAATGAAAAGAGTCTGGGTGTAGGCTTCTGCCCACCCCACTCATGGGTCCGCTGTCTTAGACCATCTCTGGTCCCCCAACATTGTCCCTCTCTTTCCTGGCTGTCCTGCTGGTTGATGTGGTGGGCCCCACCAGTGTGGGGCAAGCCCCTTTTAAGGGATCTCCATCTCCCCCCTGCTGGGTCTGTCGGCTTTCCTGGGATGTTGGCTGGGGAGCACCTTCACCCCTCAGTATCCCAGCCACCTCTGCCACCATTTCCCCACTGCCGGTTTTTAAATCCACTGGGTGGCGGTTTTTCATGATGTCATCTGCCGGCACTGCTGCCAGCTGGCAATAAAAGCGGCTGATGAACCACCCTGGTGGCTCTCCTCGGTACGGCTCGCTCTTCCCTGTGGGAGGTAAGTGTTTCTTCCTTTCAGGGCTTCTTCCCTCTTTCCTTGAGCATGTCACTCCTTCCTTGGGTCCCGCTGTGGCAGGTCGTTCTAGTTGCCCCATTTTTATTCCCCCCGGGACACTCCAGATAAAGGCGGACCTAGACAGGCTAGCAAGTTGGGTGGGTCAGAATCTGATGAAGTTCAACATCGAGAAATGTAAATTGCTCCACCTCGTGATGAGCAACCCCCAATACACCCACAGGCTTGGTGGCACCAAACTGACTAGCACCATGAATGAAAGGGACCTGGGGGTAATAATAGACCACAGTATGAATATGAGCCGGCAGTGCGATGCTGTAACCAGTAGGGCAAATAATACTCTGGCATACATCAATCGATGCATCTCCAGGAAAGCCAAGGAGATGATTCTTCTGCTCTACTCAGCATTGGTCAGACCACAGCTAGAGTACTGCATCCAGTTCTGGGCACCACACTTTAACAAAGACATGGACAAGCTTGAGGGAGTCCAAAGAAGAGCTACCCATATGATCAGAGTCTTACATGGCAAGCTATATGAGGAAAGGATGAGAGATCTGGGACTCTTCAGCTTGAAGAAAAGAAGGCTGAGAGGGGACCTGGTAGCAGCTTACTGCTACACTAGGGAGTACATCAAGGGCTCGGTGAGCAACTGTTCACCAGGGCATCCGAGGGGAAAACCAGGAGTAATGGCCACAAACTCCTGGAAGACCAATTCAGGCTCAGCATTAGGAAAAAAAAAAAAAATATTCACAGTCAGGGTGTCTAGACTGTGGAATAACACCCTCCAGATGTGGTGCAATCACTTACCACAGAAATCTTCAAGAAGAGGCTACAGAGTCACCTTGCTGGAATCACCTGACCCCCAGCTATCTTTCCTTCTTGGTGCAGGGAGCTGAACCCAATGATCTTCCAAGGTTCCTCCCGGCCTTACAATCTATAATTCTGTTAAGTCACAGACAGGTCATTATCTCACCTCTGAATATTAAGTAAGGTGATATATATTATCCTAACTGAGTAATGAAAAGGCCTCTGGCCTTGATTTTTATCTCCTAGAAACCTTCAAGAGATTCACTGACTGGTGGTGTCTAATTTTGACAAAGAAAGAAAGTTAATTATTGTAGAAGGTTTCATTCAAAGTACTGGAATGGAAATATATTAGTCCCAGTCCTTAAAAGGGTGATAAGAAAGATCCTACATCATATTGACCTTTTTAGTCTTATTTGTATTCCAGCCATAATATTTACAAAATGCTACTTTTTCATCTTCAAAAGTGGATTTCTGAAGATAACATTTTGGGAGAAAAGCAGGGTGTTGTCAGCGAAGGCTATTCTTGCATGGATCGTTACTTAGTGTCGCACTACTTATCATGTAAATATGTAAAAAGACAAAATCATTTACATGTAGCCATCATAGATGTAAACAGAGCTCATGACTCCATAGATAGATTAAAACAATGGAAAAAACTGGGAAAAAAGCTGATATCAGTGGCTCTTGCATGAAACCATTACTTACTATTCACATACAGCATAAAGGGTGTGTTATGGGATTGTTTGTGCTTTGTCCAATAGTTTCCCAAGTAAGACAGGGGTATAACAAGAATGTTTGTTTGCTCCACTACTTAATCTATTCCTGAATGATTTAAAACATGTGCTAACAGGGAATCAATTCCACACACTCCTGATATTGAATGACCCAATCCCTGTCTTGCTTTATGCAAATAAGGCATTATTAATGTCACAATCCCAAATATACCTCCAAAGGTTATTAGAAGCTGTTCAGCGGTATTGTGCCTCCAGTAACTTGGAAACCAACATTGCAAAATTCCAAGTATTTTCTGAGAATGAAAGGAGGAAGTGAGTTTAGTTTTTACAGGAAAAGAAATTAGAGGTGGCTGCTTCTTTTAAATACATTAGAATCTGTTTTATTGAAAAACTGAGCTGTAATAAGCACATTGAAAATGTAAATACTAAATCAAAACAGGCCCCAAGTGAAATTTTACCTTTTTACAAGAAGATTGGCAGAAGCACGGTACTGGCAACACTGAAGATCTAAGGCACAGTCCATTTTATAGTATGGAACAGAATGATGAGGTGGTGATCCCATGGACCACTTAAAAATAGAAAAGATCTCTAATTATTTTTAAGACAGCTTTTATCTCTATCTAATGCTATGATGGCAGGTAGAGAAAGTAGAGAGGCTCATGCACTCTGAAAGGACACTGAAGCACCTTAGCTGAATAAAGAATTCTAAATTATTGAATGAAAATTAGATCTTTTATACTTACCTGATACCCTAAATAGCACATTTTAGAAACCTCTCCATTCCCGGATAAGCCCTTGTTTGGATAGTTAAATAACATATGATCTCTTCCAGGCAAATGGACTAGAAAATGTACAGAGAATCACCAACCCTATATTTCATAGTTTCATAGATGTTAGGGACTGGAAGAAACCTTACAGGTCATTAGGTCTGACCCTCTGCACTTGGGTAGGAAAGCCAAATCCTTTACCATCAAATGGTAAAACAAGATATAAGTTTAGGAATTTAAGATGCTAGTATGCAGTTGGATATGCAGGCAACGAGTCGTTCCCAAACTTTCCCTTTGTTGAGGTTAATAAAACACTCCTTTGGCCCTATAAACTACCAAGCTGGGGTACAAAACTGAAGAGGAGGAGAGGCCATTACTAGACTGTGATTCATTTAGATTTGCAGTTGCCATGGGCCCCATGCAATGTTGGACCCCATATTCTTGTGGGAAGCATGAGATAGTGAATTTGGTAACCTAGTTATGGTTTTGTTTGTTCTTTGAAGAAACAAATGGGAAATTTATCTTTCCGTTGGTAGAAAATGTTAAATATTGGGTTAATGAAGAAGAAACTATTTAGCTTCTCTCTAACAACTTGCCACCTAACTTGTCTATACACCCTAGGTTTATATGTTACTTGCACAAAGAATAAGGGCTAAAACCAAATAAAATTCCCATTTTCCTTTATTGTTCACTGCTTCATTTCATTTTTTTATATTATCATACACTGTGTTCTGTGTTAATCTTGTTTAAACTGGTAGTATGTGTAATCTTATTGTATGCTTTTAGTAAAATGATATGTTTTATAAGTTTTATTATTACATTATATACAATTTTATTGTTCATTTTATTATACTGTTTTAGTGAAAGCTGTAAATAAACTACTACTACTGTTAACTTCTTGTCCTGGGACATTATGAAGTGCATCTGAGTGGCTATTCTGGAATTGCATCATAGAATCAGTGGCAGAAATATAGCATTTCATTCAGCCTCTCACTAAACTCTGATTGGAAAGGTCATGAGTGGACATGCCGATCTTGGGGCATTTCTGTTCAGGGACAAAAACAGGCACAGCTTATCTCAGCATAAATGACATGTCTGTTCCTAGGCTTAGACATTCTTAGGAAACAACAGTCCTCACTATTGCTTTATTTGGAACTATACAACTGTGGCTGTTGAAGGGTAGAGGCACACCTAACCAATTGCTATGTGAAATAAGCACAAGAATGCCTTACTTCAACCTATTTTTTAATGTTTTGTAACTATTTTTGAGTCACAGTTAGAACTAGTTGGCACTTGCATAAAAGTGTCTCCAGTATTATAGCTAATAATAGTGTATACTGTACTGTATATACCAAGTTGTAACAGGGGACCATCCTGAGGCTGATCTCTACATGTGCCTGCCCACCTGTCCTAGGCAGTCCACTCATGTACCTTTCCTGCCACGTCTTGTTGTAATGAAAATAAATAGATGGTTCTAAGCGAGATGCTGCCTTCTTAATACCCTAATACTTAGGGTACTAATACAACTCCAACCTTCCCTTTAACGTATCCCAAGCCTTGCAGGTGTTATACTACTATCTGTCACTTCTGTGTCCCTCTGGCACTAGGACTTTCTCTGTACCTGTCACTGGGCTCTACCCAAATCATGTGCCTCTTTCTCCAGGCACTAATGAGACCTCCAAACCTGCCCTGATAGCCTCATTCTGGTCCTCCGGTATAAACAGAAACACAAGCATAAGCCCTTATGCTACAACTTAAACATTATCAATGGCGACAGCTCTATGCCCCTTCAAGGGGATAAACTTCCATCCTGGGGCAGCATGCCCTATCCCTAGGTATCTGAGAGGTTTCTGAAGTCTTGCTTCCCTCAGAGGATGAGTATGCCTGCTAGCTCCAGCATTGGGCATATATGCCCCCAAACCCTGCCTCCTTCCGGTCACATGATGTCTGCAGGTGCTGCCTAATTATTCTCTTGGGCTGTTATCCCAGCAACTTGCAGCTGTGGAGCTCTGCTTAGCCTGCAGGGCTCCCTGGCCAGGCAGCTACAGCCTTAAAGGAGCAGGCACATCTTAGTTCCCTGCTACACAAGTAAATGTAATGTCCATGTACCAGAAGAGTAAGATAATCCTAGTGAGTGAAAAGTTGATAGGCCTCTGTCATGCAATAACATTTGCCTATGTTTTTCTTTCCTGTATTAGATGTTACTTGACTTGTCTTGTTCTTGTTCCTGTATTACTTCCTTTGCTGTAATGTTTAATCCAGGAATCTTTGGCTCCAACTCACTTTCCAGTAGAGACTTTCAGATCAGTTAGTGATAATCACTGTTTATTAAGTCAGAGTGACTTAAATTTGTTTCAAAATGACCAATCTCCCATTGTCATGAAGGAGGTTATCTTGAACTATGTTAGTTATCAGACAGATGGAGATACGTGAGAAACAACCCGTGTTTGCTTGCATTTCCAGAAGGCAATTTAAAGAGCGTTTATAACATTAGTCAGTAGTTGATATCTGATGTGTAAAATCCTCTGATTTAGTTACTTCTGTATTCAAACAAAAGCCTCTGTAATTGCTCGCTAGCTTGAGACATCTGCTATATTTTCTGTTTGTGATGCTAATTTGTAGGCTAGCCTTTCATCCTTATAAGTTCACTAAATGTCTTTATGGGATAACTAGAGTTCAGCCTGTTGTAAATAACAAACCAATAATACTGCTTTCAAACACAGATTCATCTGAGAAGTGGGAGGGGCACAGAATCAATTTGCAGTTCTCCTTATCTTGACCAATTTCTTTTAGAGAATAAGAATCACTTTGAGTTGACACAGATTAATTACCCAGATTATATCAACTGTCTTCATCAGGATCCCATAATAGCAAGCAGAGAACATCAGTATGTTTACTTTCCCCTCAGCCACATGTAGGCTTAGCATTGAATCCTGTGACCATTTTTCAAATGTCAGGGCTTAGATTTAAGCTTTCCACCATAGAAACGTGCTTTTACCTAGAACAAATGGTTTGTACATCTCATGAATTTTGTAATCTAGCGATATTTTAACTTGTCAGGTTTTTTTATATTAAGTTTGTATTAATGCCTATGTAATTTTAAAGATAAAAGCCACATAATTAAAACATAAATGGATGAAGAGAAGCCATCATTGTCATTTAAACAGCAATGGAAAATTATTTCAAGCGAATATGAAAAGGCGACTGATCAACCATTACCTGAAGAGTCCAGTATTGGTTAGTGGTCCTTGCATTTTCATTTTATATTATTTACTTTTATGTAGACCAATCAATATACTCAATGAAAGGTACTTCTTTGTCCTAGAAACTATTTGAAATATTTAAGCAGCCAATGGAGTAAAATGTTCCTTTTACTTTTCTTTTTCCTGGGTTGCTACCTCTCGTGACTTCAATACAAACTTTTTAATGCTTGATTTTTGACAAGTGGTTACAAAAGAATCTCGACTTTGGTTTTAAAAAAAGGAAGTTTCTAGTCCTCATTGTAGGCAATATAAGTTTGAACATATGATTCAAATATTCAAAATCAAGAACCCATATTTTTAATTTCATGACTGAGGGCCTGAGATGATATTTAAACATTTGGGATTGATGGTGCACTGTTTCTGTCAGAGGTACCCAATTCTATCACATATGGTGAGAACAAATTGGACCTTTTAGAACATCCTGAAGGTTAATTAACCTTATTAAAAAAATCAGAAGGGAGCAAACTCCAAAACTAAGGTAACCTCTGAGAGCTCCATGTCAGTATCTCCCAATTTATTTGAAGCAAGCCGAGCACAGCTAAATCAAGAATCCAGCTGGGTTTAAGTGGAAGAAAATTAACCTGTCTTCATGATTCTGGGGTTACTATAGAGGATTCCTTTTTTTTTTTTTTTCCTTCAGTTTCAGGAATTCAGTGCTATATGTTCCTTAGAGTTTCAGTCATTCAGAAGTAGAAATTAATAACATTTGGTGAATGATAAAACAAATATGCCACTTGCTTCAGTGGTGACCAGCTAGCCTTATGGAGAAAATGGAAGTAAAATAAGTAATACAGCAAGAAAGGCATTGGTTGAAGTAACTGACATGTTCGTTCTTGCCCTTTGCTTATTGTCACTGTTCATAGATTCATAGATGTTAGGGTCGGAAGGGACCTCAATAGATCATCGAGTCCGACCCCCTGCATAGGCAGGAAAGAGTGCTGGGTCTAGATGACCCCAGCTAGATGTCTATCTAACCTCCTCTTGAAGACCCCCAGGGTAGGGGAGAGCACCACCTCCCTTGGGAGCCCATTCCAGACCTTGGCCACTCGAACTGTGAAGAAATTCTTCCTAATGTCCTGTCTAAATCTGCTCTCTGCTAGCTTGTGGCCATTATTTCGTGTAACCCCCTCTGAAATTCATAACAATTTCAGAGATAATGGGCTGATACACATGCGTGTGGAGCCTGCCTTAATGCGCTGAAAGTCCATTACGTTGGAGCAGGCTTGATTAATCGAGTCTTTCTGGAGCATGGAAATTAATGCACTCCAGCAGCCTTCTGTGTCACATGCATCAGCATTGCTGTGTGTCTCTGTGCTGATAAAATGGTGGTGGGGCCCTTTGAAATAAAAACACATTTGGTGAGCTTTAGTTCAAAGCACCTTGCCGCCATTTTTTCAGCACGGGGATGTGCACTGACACTAATATATGTGATGCACGGGTGCTTTTAATTAGCACAACTTACTAATTAAAGTGCCCGGTGCCATGTCCCACAACACATGTAAAAATGCCCAATGATCTCATGTCAGGCCTTCCTCAGTATGCCTGCTGTTGTAGTGTATTCTTGGCTTGGATGTTTAGCTGCTTCATTTTTAAGGTATCAGTGTTTCTTAAAAGTAATGAAACACATTTTGTGTGAAGGGCTTTTATAGATGAATACAAATTTGTTTAGATGTAGGTTATGGTTGAATTGATAAGGAGGTCCTTCAACACCACATTTCCTTTGTGATAATCTGTAATGTTCCTAATAATTGTCTGTGGTTTGTCTGTCTAATTACTAGAAACCATTTATCTGACAATAACAACATTACCATGTTTTATTTTTATACATGGAATGGACCATTGATAAAAGAATACATTTTTCATTTTAGGATGCTATGAAATAGAATTTTGTTTTTAATATTAATGATTGATCTTATGAGGAAAAGCCAGACCCTTTTACATGCTGTATTTTATTGAAGATTGTGGGCTTGGTCTTTCATGAAGGATACTTTTTTCAGTATTTCAGATGGCAGTAGGCCAACTTTATAATGGTGACTTAATCTTTGCTTAGAAAGAGAAACAAGCTCTGTGATGCTAGGCATTTACACAGAAAATCACATTAAAGAAGTTTAATATTATTGTTAGCCCACAACCAGGGGGTTTCATGAATTCTCCTGCATAATTTTCCTTGTAATATTAGAACAAAAATACTTATTTACGTATGAGGCTTTTTTTTGTTTTGTTCCCACTGCTCCCACCCCTGCCATTCAGCATGGGGTTTGGAGGGGAAACCCTCATCTTGCATTTGAATACAGACTGGGTAAGCAGATATTGCAGCCTAGGACAGGGCAAGTAGGTAGTGTATAGAGTGGAGAAGGAGGGCACATGGGTAAATGGGTGTGCAGTGCTGAGTGGAGCATGGTTGAAAGATGTGAGGTGCAGGGGACAGCATGGGGGGAAAGCGCAGGGGAGAGAGCCAAAGGAAGGGGGTGCGTGGTGCAGGGTGGAGCATGGGGGGAAAAGGCAATCAGGACTGGGGGGAAGCTTGAGGAAAGGGTGCACAGTGCAGGAAGGGTATGGGGGAGTGTGGGGTTAGAAGAATGCAGAATGAGGGGAGCATGAGGGGAGGGGGACCCCAGAGCAATGGGAGCACAAGGGAAGGGCAGCATAGGATGAGAGGAGTGCCAAGATGGGATGCAGGAGCACAGAGTGAGGGGAGTGCAGACAAAGGGTTCAGGGGAATGGGAACAGAGAGGAGTGTGGGGGACAGGATACATGGAGCAAGGGGAGTGTAGGGAAGGGGCGTTTAGTGCAGGGGGAGCATGGGGAAAAGGACACCCAAGAAGGGGAGAATGAGGATTGGTGGGGAAAACTGCTGCAGTTCTGGCCTCGACCCCAACGGAACCAGAAGCATGGACCTGGAGCTTCAGCTGCTGCCTGGTCTAGCCTGGCCTATGTTCTCCATGCCCTCCACAGAGCCAGAGCCACTGCAAAGGTAAGTGGTGGGGAAGAGAGGGCAGACACCAGAGGCAGACAAGTGGCAGGTGAGGGCAGGCATGAGGAGGATGGGATAGGAAGCAGAGGGACAGACATGGGGTGGGTGGGCAAATGAAAACAGAAGGATGAGAGGTGAGAAGACTGCTTGGCCCTCCTGCTGCTGCTTTCCCTGCCACTGCTTTCCCTGTTGAAATTGTCATGTATTGAGGAAAGATGAATTTAAGAGGACCTCCCAATAAATAGAGTCTAGCCATGGACAATTTAATCACATTTATAATTTTCCATGTCTCAAGGGTGAGGGTGGGACAAGAATTGTCTTGAATTCAAAGTTGTGTTGGATTTGGGCAAATACTGTAAGTGAACACTGCAGTCCAGTAGGTAGGCAGTTGTTTCAAAGTGAATTAAAATCATTTGAAGTCTTTTTACTGATATCAGTCTACGTCTTTGAATCGAGCCCTAAATTATCATCTCAGTTTTAATGGAAAAGATAAGGACTTGGGGCAGTTGTAAAGCTCAGATTAGTATTCAAAGCTTCCTGAGTACCTTAACTATACTCAGTCTTCAACACGCAACTTCTTTTCAGCAAATAGTTAAACAAATAGAGCACATCCAGATAAGCATGCACATTCAGTATACAGCACCGTAGACACATCTGTTGCATTGCAGACCACACGTGCCACACATGCAAGCATTCCCCATGCTGCTGATTTGCAGCACAGTGTTTTTTTTGACACTGGGATGTCTTGGTGTCAAAAAACCCACGCCGAAAAAACAGCAGGGTGACGCATGTGGTGGCAGCGCGCACTGCCCAAAACTAGAGTCTGGCCAGCCAGAACCATGTTCCGGTTGCCAGCTAGGTTCTCTGCTGCTGGATCACTGTGGCTGCAAGTCCCCAGAGGCCCCCAGGACCCCAGATAAGCCTGCAGAGGTTAGCCCAGGTGCTAGCCCCAGCCTCCCCTACCCCACCCGGGGCAACATGTCAAATGTCAGAGTGCATGCACAGCTGTTCCCCAGGGACAAGTAGCATGCTGCTGCTGTTTGTCAGCAAAGAAATGCATGCTCCTGCTCATGGGGATGTGCCCAAAGTGTTCACAATATCCAGTAAACCAGAATGGTGGGGTTTTTTTATAGGTGTATGTTCATTTTCATTTGTTTGTAGCATTTGATAACATGGGGGAAGGGGGAGAGGTAGGGTTAGATGTCCTTTAACTACAGTATTTATAGTTCAGATTTCTTTGGGGCTATGAGGAAATCCTCTTCCTTTGACTTATGTCCAGCTAAAATTTAGTGAGGAAAACACTAAGCATCAGATAGCAAGATTCAATCCTAGGTAAACCCATCATGGCCCCTGATCCCATGAGCCACCAGAGACCTAAGTTGGTGACTCCTGCATGAAGCTATCGCCACAAACATGCATCTGGTCTATTCCACACGCCCCCCCCCCCCCCCCCACACCTGCCCCTTCTGTCAGCAGAAGGAGACTTTGTGTCCACCTACCTTGACTATACCAGGCTGCAGTCCCTTTACCATCTGCTCAGGGACTTTCTCTTGAGGTTCTGGCTGCACTTCTCTCCACACCTTTTCTTTTATGTTCTCTTCATCTTTGACCACCCCAAGTCTCTGAGTATCTTGGTCGTCCTCATTCTGACTGGTCAAGTTCACCATCTACCAGACCAGGAAGGTGGCTCTGGCTGGGGGGAACTCAGGCAACTGTGGGGCCATATTCCTGTCACTCCTCCATTCACATCTCAGGCAGAGGTTCACTGGGTGGTGCCCACTGGCTCCTGGCACTCATTTGAGGGATAGTAAGCACTATCTAGTGTTCTCTGCTTGGTGTTTGCACTTGGATCCACTCCTGTTGTGTTATGGGTTCAGTTCAATGTGGCAGGCAGGAGCCACTTTGGATTTCCCTCCATCCTGAACAGTGACCGTTTAGACCTACCCAGCTTTTAAACCAGCTTTTGAACCATGAAATAACCTTCCCTCTAATCTCCTGGCAACCTGTTTTTTTTCCCCAAAAGCCTTTAATGTAGGTCCTTGTCAAAAGTTTTTTTGACAGTCCAAATATATCATGTCAACTGGATCCCCCTAGTCCATGTGCTGGTCAATATTTTCAAAGAACTCCAGCAGATGGATGAGGCAGGATTTCCCTTCACAAAACCCATGCTGATTCTTCCCAAGCAGATCATATTTGAAACTGTGTGTTTCATTTGTGCATGCAAATACATATTTCTGGCTTTGAAAGTTTTTGTCACCTTGGTATTGGATAACTTAATTATATGGAGTTTTATCTGAAGACTGCTCAGAAACTTCATTTGATATAGGAACCCAATGTCAAAATGAGAAAAAGTACTGGGAGTAGGTGGTACATCACGGAACATCATGAACAGTTTTCAAAGTCCACGCAGACTTGTATTTTGTTTCTGTAAGAAATATCGAATTGAGATTTTCAGATCAAAAGTCAAATGGGAATTTTACTGTTGCTACATTCGAGAGTATATCTGCCCATGTGAAACAACTTGAATTCAACTAAAATCCTTGTAATTTACAACCCTGTTAACTGAGAGATGGCTGCTGGTCAGGTTTCCATGCTGAGTGAGGGATTTTTGACTCTGAAACGTTCTTCCCTTCACTCTTGTGGTTAAAATAAACCAGAGATACTTTGGATCTGTTGAGCTTTAAGGTACTTTGAAAGATTATTTGTTTCAGTAGTTTCTTCTAAGGCAATGGAGTGATTGCAGGGGCCAAGTGAGAAAGGAAAATGCATTTATGTTAAGAGAATTTTCTTTCATGATGATTTTCACCCTTGTCCAGAGCGCCAAATACAAATTCTACATGGAAGCCCCACAGTTCCACTTACTTTTCAGAGTAACACCAAGGGCCCTTCTGTACGTGCAGGTAAAGTGCAATGAAATCTAATGTGTGATGTACCTGATCACACCTGCTGTTATGCCACATGTGCATGGCAGAAGGCATGATTGTGTAATTGTGTATTAGATCCCATCACTCCTTATTGCTTGTCCAGGAGGTACCCAATCCTGGGCTCCCCTTACACTGGCAAGAAGCAAACTCCTGTGGCTGGGAGCCCCCTCCAGCAACTGTGATTTCCCAGCCCCCAGGGTGTGTGAAGGCCCTGGGGCTGGGAGACCTCAGCTGCTGCCATCTCTCAGCCCTGAGGGCTTTGTGCACCCCCAGAGCTGGAAGATCATAGCAGATATCATCCCCCAGAGCTGGGAGATTGCAGCCATGCCCCATAGCTGCTGTGACCCAGCTGTGTCCTAGCACCAGGAGATACAATGCTTGAGACCCAGTGTCCATGGCTATGGGACTCTAAGTCTTGGCAGCCATGGGGCTCTGCTGGGACCCAAAGTTGTCAGCTGCTGGGCCCAAGAGTCCCCTCAGTTGTGGGACTCCCAGTCCCAGCTGAGCATAGTGCACCCCTGTGGTTGGGAGCCTGGTCAGCTGACAGAGGTCCCATTCTCAGGGGAGACCATTTTAAAGCTGGATACCAGCCAGCTATAAAGCTAGTATATATTTTTGAGGTCTAACTTGATAGCTGGTTGGACCTTTTTATGGCGTGATAGCTACTTTGCAGCTAAGGACCTGACCCTTCCCTCTCTAAAGGGTCAAATACTGGATATTTGAATTTACATTCTGTAAGATTAGACTTGAGTCAGAAATATATATATATATATATATATATATGTATTTTTTATAAAATCTATGTTAAAAGTGGAGGACGCTGTTCTATGGTGGTTCTTTAAATAAACTATAGAGCCTCAAAATTCCTATAGTACCTGAGTGATTATAATACTATACTAAATCAAAAATGCCTACATTTAAAAACTTTCATAAAGCCAACTCAGTCTTTTTAAATGATGGTCTGGCAAATGAAAGATCCTTTATTCTTTTCTCCCCTTGTTTTTCCTTGGGGTAATGAAAAATGAAAAATTTTGTGTAAATGTCAAAAACATCATAAAGAATAAATCTCAGGGGTTGGTTAATGAAACCTTTCTGCCTGGTGGCAAGCGGCAGGCCCTCATCACTACAACAATTGGCACTAGGATGCTTTGAGCTGTAATATCTCAAGGACTATGTAGTGCATTCCATCACTGATTCCTAATTTACTTAAAGTCTCCTAGGCACCTGGCTGAGACGGATACAAAAAGCAATGAAGCTGTTATAACATTTTCCCCTCCCCTCCCCATCCTTTTAGGCTCTCTGTATATCAGAATGTTATACTGTATTCCATGTCCACATATTAAAAAACATCAGACCACATGAACTTCTTATTTGCCATTGCTTAATTGCTAGTTTGATACAAATTTAATGTGTTTATTTGACTGCATATGTGACCTCAACTAAATAATAGTGTAAATAATAGTGTACTGTTTTTGTTCATGCTGGAGTAAGAGTCCAGGAAATATGCAAGAGGCAAGTATTTGGGGAAGCTAATTATCTTTTATTGGAGCAAATACATGGTTGAAAGGGATTGTAGGCAAGTATTTGGACACAAAATACCCTTTCTCGGGTCTCAGGAAGTATCCGCTTCTTTTTCAGACCTGAGGAATGGTACTTTGTGCCCAAAAGCTTGTCTAAAATCTCTCCCTGCTATACAATTTATGTATTTTTTATACTGTCAGTAAGAAGTAAAAAATAAGAAAATACTGTATTGTGGAAGAGACTTAATAAAGACAATTCACAATGTATGACAATATCTCTGTTTGGGAGGGGATTAAATTGGACATGTTTACTTTGGGGAAGATTCATTCATAATCCTGTAATGTAAATCCCTTGTGTAAGCCTAAACATTTAAGAGGTATGTTTTTATGCTGACATGTCATATAAGGATTTCATTCCTGCTACAAAAGAAACCAGGAGATGTTCCTTCGTGGAAATATTTACTGTTTAGACTGGGTGGCCAGCTTATTTTCAGTGTAGGTTTTTTGCAATATTTACACATCATATTATTTAAAAGGAACATACACAACAGTTTTACTTGGAATGGCTGTAGCTACATCTTCTGCAATATTGCTGGTAGACACATTTCCAACCTAGATTTCTTTATCATTTTATTTTTAAGGATGCTTATTCAAAGCAATGTGCACATTGTATCAAGCTATGTGCTTGATATTTTTCTGTCATCTATCCTGGTCTTTGTTAAAAAGGTCATTGTCACAAAATTGCCAGCTATTGTTGTTACTTTTCATTTATTCTGTATAAAATTATTTTATTTGAAAAATAAAATCTAGATGGTTGATCTACTTACAAATTACATCTTAATGTGGCTAGTTCTTCAAGTTTTATTTTCATGAGTCCTATGGGGATAGTAGCTAGTTCATTTTGCACCAAGGCTCTTCAGCACAATACAAGCCAGGTAATGCAGAATACCCACTCTGAAAAGAGATGACAGACTGATCAGGGACAATTTCACACCAATCAAGTTTTTGTAAGAGAAAGAAGATTTAAAAGTTTATCAAATCAGAGAATGTGATGAAAACAAATAACTTATTTCATTTGCTCCATGCTGCATCTTATTATTTCTTTTCCTTAGTAGTTGTAAGTTACAATGAATGGACCAGTTTAATTATTCTGAGCTCTAGAGTGAAAAACAAATGTGTATTTGCTTTAAGAAAAATAGCTTAGATATATTTATATCAAAGTACTCTATATAGCCACACAGATAAAATATCCATGCATCTTGGCTTTTCAGCTGCTTGTCAGCAAATTTGCTCTTTCCAAAACTCAATTCATGGCTCCTTTTTACCATTCTTTGCTAAGAGAGTATTTTTCAGCTCTGCTTCAAGCTTCTTTCATTGTCTAAGTGTGAATACCAAATATATATATCAAAACTCAAAAAACAGAACACCCCTTCCCCCTGAAACCTCTACCTTTTTCTGGAAGACTTCTTAAAGTGATATATATTACATTCCTGGTGTGTGCACACGCTTATAACTGGAATCTTTAGGCTTGTATTGTTGGTTAGGTCAATGACAACAATCCCATGAGTGTCCTTGGGACTGATATTGAGTGCTTAAATGGCAAAGTGAACACAGCAGTACATCAGTTCCTTCTTACCTTCTGTAACTAAGGTGGAACTTCCTCCTACAGAGGATTATAAGTTGTACTTCAGATCCAGGACTTGACTGAACCAGTGGCGACAGTCTAGTATGAAGCTTGATAACCCAGAGGATCTGCAATTGTTTCCTGAAGATATAGCTTTGAATGTGTTGCAGGGCACCTTGGTGCGCCTGCTCCTAAAGAGGGGAAAGCTGCCAGAGGAGAAGCTCTGACAGTACATAAGGAGCCCCAGCAGAGATAACGAGCGCAGCTGCAGGTTGCCAGGGCAGCTGATAAGAATCAGCTGGCCAGAAGGGGGCAGGGCCTGGCCTTTATAAAGCCCAGGACTGAGGCCAGGCTGGCAGTTTCCTGCCAGCAGCCAGAGAGTCAGGAGCTCATGGGGTTTAGATGCAAGTATTGCTGAAGCAGGCTGAAGGATGGTGGCTCTGTGGTGCAGGAGCTATGTTGTTGCAGCCAGGCGGCCTTGAGTTAAGTTACAGCCAGGAGGCTTGTGTTTTGTTTGGTTAGTGTGTGTATTACAACCAGTGGTTTGGGTGAGGCTATAGGGGTTGGAGGAGGCCTCATAGGGACCCCAGAGAGTGTGGGGTGCCCTAGCACCAAGAGGGTGCAGTGTCCTCATAGGGACCCCAGAGAGTGTGGGGTGCCCTAGCGCCAAGAGGGTGCAGTGTCCTCATAGGTACCCCATAGGGGTGGGGTGCCCCAGCGCCAGTGAGGGCACAGTCTAGCACCAGGAGGGTGCATTATTCTCACAGCGCCAGTGAAGGTGCAGCTTATGCACCAGTGCAGGCACAACTGGCAGTGAGGAGCACAACCAGTGGGTTGCGAGTGCAACCAGTGGGTTGCGGACGGGGAACACAGACCCCGGGTTGTGTGCGGGGTACGTAGACCCCAGCCCCAGAGAGAGGGGTGATTTTTATCAGGGAGCCCGAGGTGGGCACGGCGAGCCCCAAAGAGGGGGAGCGCCATATTAGGGAGCCCAGGACAGGCGCAGCAGACGCCAGGAAGGGTGTCACTTGCAGGGTGCATAGACCCCAGCCCCAGGGAGGGGTGATTACTGAGGAGCCCTAGAGTGGGGCCATACTGAGGAGCCCGGTAACAGGCTAGCACCACGGAAAACCCAGGACAGGGGAAGGGTGCTGCGGTGGACCCAGACAGAAAGGTTTAGCAGTACAGCGTCCCAGAGAAGGGCAAGGTGCTGCGGTTGCCCCCGAGAGGACGGGGAGTAGCAGTGTGGTGAGCCCGTACTAGAGAGGGTAGTGGTGTGGTGGGCCTAAAAGACCGGCGGCTCGAGGGGACGTCCCAGAGGGGACTAGCGTATTGTAGAGAAGGCTCAAGAGTGGGTGTAGGTGCATTGTGACAGGACAACTTCTTTCCCATCAGCGAGGCTTGGGGCATGGTATTAGGGGTGGTAGGAGCCATGCGTAGCCCATAAGGCTAGGGTGTCCGGGGAACACCCACCATATCGGGAGACCCCCAGGGAGTCCAGGAACACACGGGGACAGAGGTCCCAAGTAGCCGTGCTCAGGGAGTCGTAGGCAGCCACCCAAACCTACTGAACATCAAAGACATGGCGGGCGAGAATAAGAGGGTGCCTTGGGCCGGCCTTGACACGGAGCGAGGGACCTCAAGGAGATCACGGCCCTCCTAGAGGACTCCGCCGTGACAGAATGCAATTGTAGATTTTAATGCAACTACCTTATGAGCTTCTTCTAAAAATTTCTCCTGATTATGGATTCAGGTAGAGCCATGAGAGTTTCCTCTAAGTCCAAGGGGAGCCATAGGAAGGAACATTATTCCTTAGAGAAGTGCCAAAATGCCCTCATAAATCTTGTGTCACTATAATGGATACCACTGAAGCCTTGATGGAATATAGTGCCAGACTTTTTAGTTTACTCAGCATGATTTCATCACTGATTAGAATCTATGTTTATAGTACATCCAGTCTCACTGATCAGGGAAACACCTCTTTTGAATGAAAGATACTTCTTCCTCCTCTTCTTTGGATAACACAAGAAAGAGACTGCCTTCCTTTTCCAGTAACTTCACGTGTACAGGCCCTTTGAATCAGATAGAGAATCAAAAGTTTCCTATCAGCCTCATGGTAGTGCTCTTCAGCTTCCTTTACATATTAAATAAGGGTGTGTGACATGGGCCATGTGGGATTGGGATTCGGCCTGAATCGGGGACAGTGATTTGATTAGTTGATTTGGATCACTGTCCTCGATCCAATTTGGCTGAATCCAAATCTGAAGATTGGATGCTGATTTGGAGAATTGGTGATTCAGCCATAGACACAGCTTTAAATGTTTTTTCTACATACCTCGAAGTACACTGCAGTGCTGGGGCACATGGAGCATCCCACAGGAGCATGGTGTGCCCCCTGTGTACTCGGCGGTGAACCCAGAAGTGGACCAAAAGTACTTTTGGTCCACTTCTGGGTCCGCCAGGGAGCGTGGGGGGGGGAGAGGAGGGGAGGGGCTGCACTCCCCCCAGCTTGGCAATCAACCACAGGGGGACCCTGGGTAGGACCAGTTGCCAAACTGGGGGAGATGCAGGGCCCACCCCAACACATGCTCCCTGGAAGACCTGGATGTGGTCTGCTGCCAAGCGTGCTGGGGAGCCCCCATGCTTCTGTGGGATGCTCCATCCATCCCAGCATCACAGCATTCATTAGCCACCTGGTACCTTGAGATATGTAGAAAAAACATTTAAAGTTGTGTCTATGTCCAAATCACCAAATGTTTCCGAATCTCTCTGAATCCATTTGGAGTGTTCCAATTTGATTTAGAGAGATTAAAGGGTCTCCTGTTTGGATTCAGATTCAGAGATTTGGCCACTGTATGAGGCCGAATCTCCACTGAATTGAATCAGGGACTGAAGCTTTGCACAGCCCTAATATTAAATGCCCTGTGACTTGCAGACATATTGCAATCTGTGGGGTTTCATCCTGCCAGACCATACCCTTCATCCTTATTCCATATTGGGATTATTTCAGTTTTCCATCAAAGGATGCTATATTTACTGAGTCTGAGCATAATAAGAGATTGCCTAAATAAAAACTTCCTTCCAAAGAAGAACACATTGTATCTGATATCACAGAGAGCACATCAGGGATTTCTTCTGTAAGGAGGATGCAATACCAAGTGTATGCCCCTTCTTGGTCCCCTATACAACCCGTCTCCCCTCTCCCCACTCCAGCCCACAGCAGCACCTAGTGTAGTATATTTGGCATAAAATTTTCCGCCTACTAATAATTAGGGCCCTATGAAATTCATGGCAGAAGTGGGCTGCACTTTTGTTTCTTTAATCCTGCAGGTTCCCTGTGCACTCCCATGCTGCTGATTGGTGGAGGGGCCCCACTTGTAGTTAGCTTCTGATCGGTGGAGAGGTGAAAATTGCAATTTTAAATATGGCACCATTTTTGCCTCCTGCCACTGATTGGCCAAGGGTCCCTGAGGCTTGCTGATGACCAGTGGGGAGGCAAGAATGGCACCATGTTTAAAACCATGGTTTCCCTTCCCTGCCAATTAGGAGCAAGCCACAAGTGGGGCCCATGACTCCACCAGTCAGTCATGGGGAGCATGCAAGGGAACCCAAACCTGCAAGATAGAAGGCACCACAGCACAGCACACTTATGCTGTGAATTTGGTAGGGCCATATTAATAGTGAATAAAAGAAAAAAAATACCCAAAATTATCTTTTTAGTACAACAAAAAATGAATAAGAACAATAAATGAACCTTACCAAAAAACCCTGAAAATCACTATATAGATTATATGAATCACTATTATACATTCAATGGCCAAAAAGCTGACAACTAGTTTCACTCTCCATAATAATTCCTTGTACTCCTCCCTGAGAGGGGTCCCTGTCCATCAGGAGGGGTCCCCAAGGCCACCATGGACAGAGGGCACATCACAAGCCTGTCTCACCCACCCTACTGGCTTTGGCATCCCACCTCCAGGGTGCTGACATCTGACACCTGAGAGAGAGCCTTTAGAGTGAAGCCTGCATCCAGGCCAGGTGTACTTTGACTCTGATGACAGCCCTAGGATTGGTAGATATATAGAATTCCTTGATTGCTCGTATTTGTTACTTTTCTGTTACCACTATGTACCAATAAATTTGCCTGTTATTGAATGGAAAGGTCATGGTCAATCTGAGGGTTGGGTCCCTCCCCAGAACAAGGCATCTGGGCCCAAAATCCAGAGCCAACATGCATCAGGATAAAATAATATGAACAATAGATATTAAAAAATGGTGGCGTCTGTAAAGCCACAGAACAAGGCTTTTCTCAAGGATAAAATGGTCTTTAGGAAAGAACAGAACAGATGTAGCCAGATGATTAATGAATAATTACACATGACATTATTTTGACTGCAGACCTTTATTCAGACTCCTTTAGTAGTATCCTGAAAAACGGTGCAGTTATTTGCATGTATGAGGCTTGATAACCCAGAGGATCTGCAATTGTTTCCTGAAGATATAGCTTTGAATGCAATTATTTATATGTCTAATGCTTTTACTTGCACACAAGTGTGGGTTTGTTTGTACCCAACAGCAATGGATTTTTACTAGCAATTTTCATTAACTGCTTTCCTTTTCACTACTGTGGGACAAGGTTTGGAGTTAATCTGAAAAATACAGTGCACAGTACTGTAGTGAATGGAAGAGACTCTTTTGACATTCTTCTGCCCTGGTGTAACTTAAATAATTTCTTTAGTGCATGTGTTTTAAGCATATTGTTTCAGCCATCTTAAGGCAATGTCATCACCAGTGTGAAGAGTTTGAAGGCCACCAGTTTGCATTGTAAATTGGTACAAGTGAACAATGTGGGACATGCTTTGAACTTGTCCACAAGTTCATTTGTTGTCATTGCGAAGGCCCGATTGGTATAGGTTTGGGGCACAGTGGCCCTGTCCAGTTCAAAAACAATTGAGAAATGCCCAATAGTGGTATGGCCTTTTAAATTCTGGTTGACTGACTGTAGGGTCAGAAATGATGTGGTAATTGACTGGTGCTTATGCTGAACATTCTTCATGCCATTGAGTAAATAAGGAAAAGTTGAAAGGGTTTTGAAAGAGTGGATCATATTGAGTGGCTTGAGGGGAGCCGAGCTATTGGTGGGTGGAATATGTCTCAGTATACTGACAGTGTAGGATTAGCCCAGAGTCTGGCTAGTAAGTTTACTTGAGCATTTGTCTAGTAGAGGGGTGGGGGGGCAGGGGGGAGGGCAATGTTACTGAGTACTGATAACCATAGGATTGGAGTGGGGTGCAACGTGCCTGACCCAAGCTGCATTGTGGCATGCATCTGTGTCCACTAGGTTGCATGTGATGAATGAGCCCATACAGGGCACAGTATTCTGCAACTGAATAACGCTATGCAAGACCAGATATATGTAGTGTGAAGGCATTGGCATCCCAAGTGGAGCCTGCAGATTTGGCAAGTAGGTTCTTCCTTGTTTTGATTTTTTTCAGCAGTTTTCTGGAGATGTGATTTATAAGTTAATGTCCGGTCAAAGGTGACTCCAAGATGAACTGGGTGGGTTTCAAATTTGAGAGGCTGACCATTTAAAGTGATAGTGAGTTCATGGTTAGTCCTGGCATGCAGATGAAAAACACTTGAGACAGTCTGTGAGATATTTGCTTTGGGGCACCATTTTAGGCAGTACTCTGACATCAGTCTCATGTCTCATAGATTGTTAGGGGCTGGAAGGGTCCTTGTAGATCATCAGGTCCAGTCCCCCTGCACTCGGCAGGAAAAGACAACTGGGGTCAAGTGACCTCCAGTGATGTGGTGACTGTCCAGTGTCCTTTTGAAGATTTCCAGGGTAGGTGACTGCACCACCACTGGAGGGAGTTTCTTCCACAATCTGGACACCCTGACTGTGAAGGAGTTTTTCCTGGAATTGAGCCTTAAGCAGTCTTCCAGGAGTTTGTATCCACTGCTCCTGGTCTTCCCCAGGGGTGGCCTAGTGAACAGTTGTTCACCAAGTTCTTGATATACTCTCCTGATGTAGTGGTAAGCTGCTAGCAATTCCTCTCTCAGCCTTCTCTTCTGTAGGCTAAAGAGGCCCAAGTCCCTCAGCCTCTCCTTGTATCGTTTGCCTTGAAAGTCCCTGATTATATGGGTGGCTCTTCTCTGGACCCTGTCAAGTTTTTCCACATACTTGTTGAAGTGCAGCGCCCAAAACTGGATGTAGTACTCCAACTGCAGTCTCACCAGTGCAGAGTACAATGGGAGTATCCACTGAGTTCCACACTTGAAAAGTCAGGAATTTAGGTGGTAAAGGCACTGTCATCAGCATAAACAAATTTTCACAAGCCAGTCATAGGCAAGTCATTAATGCAGAGGATGAAAAGGAGAGGCACCAGGTCCCTGAGGGAGGCCATTGGTTTGTTGTCTCCAAGAGCTAGTTTGGTTGGCCAGGTGGACTCTAAAGCATTGACCACATAGTAGCAGTTTGACTAGACAAATGGCCCAATGTGGCAGAATTCCTGATGTTTTTGCCAGAAGACTGGTATGCCAGACAATGTCATATGCTGCTGTTGAATTGAGGAAGATGGCACCAGCCTTCAGGTTTTTCTTATAGCCATTTTCAGTGAAAGTGGTTAAGGCTAGAACTTGATCACAAGTGCTCCAGCCACAGTGCAATCACATTTGGTATGGGCTTAAAGCAACATTAGTTATTGGAGAAATACATTGCAGAACTAGTCTCTCAAGTGTTTTGTAGCAGACACTCAGGAGGGAGATTGGTTGGTAATGTGCTGCTGGTTGTAGTTTTTTGGCAGGCCAATGACATTTTTGCTCAGTGCCATGCTGATGGAATTCATCCTTCATGCATAATGTGGTTAAAGAAAAGTAGAAGCCAATTACAAGCTTGAGGACTGACATGTTTCAGAAACACTGGGTGCACTTTGTTATAGCCAGTTGCAGTGCCACATTTTAATTTGCAAAGGACAGAGTTGAGTTCTGTTGTTGAAAAGGTTTGTGGAGGATCTTGATTCTGAACTTTTAAGTGGAAATGACACCATTCAAATATTCTTTGCTTAAAATTCTTGTAATGGGGGGGCTCTTGCCACTTTCAGAAGGTGGCTGGTGATGGTGTTGGCTGACACAGATGGTCAAGTTTGGGCTGGGGGACACTGAGCCCACTCCCAGGTGGTAAATGAGGCCTCCAACTGGAGTGGCTGAAATCAAGTCATAAAGTTGAGTCATCCCATTGCTTCGAATGAGTAGCATCAAGTGATTCAAACAGGTGATCTGTAGTATCTGGATTACCAGATTTTTCATACTGTTGTAGTACAGCAGCACAATCTCCGTCCAAGCAAGGAGTGTACAGGGGGCAAAATCCCCTGGGATCAGGAGATTGAGCCACTTTATAGAGGGCACCACAGAAACGTTTATCGGCTTTGTCAACTGGGATATTTTGCCATGGGATGGTAATAATGGATTGTTCAACAGTCTCCATGAATAGGGACCAGTTGGCTTTCCTGAAATTCATGTGGTTTTCTTGTATTTTTAGTGACTGGGAGTTGCAGGCCATGTGAATGAATGGACAGTGTTGACTGTGTGGAAAGCCACTGACAAAAGTACAAGATGCTGGCTGTGAGTGGCTATTGACTGATGTAACCATCAGGGGACTAATCTTGGTCCCATCTTGCTGAGTGGAAAGTACTACACTCCTGTCCAGTCATGGATCAGGGCAAAGTCATTGCTGAATGCCAAATTTTGTAACAGGTCACCATCATCTTTTGAGTGCGAGTAACCCCATTTTTTGTGGTGGCTATTAAAGTCACCAACATATATCACTGAGTGGGGGAAGAGATAGAAGAGGATGGTTTCCCTGAGTTTTGCTTGGTGGTTTATAGACTTTTACAATGCTAAAGCTTCCAACCGTCATGGGATAGTGAATAGATAGTGTAGATTGCCTCAGAAATGTTGCTACAGACATAGGTGGCTCTTCCATATTTTCATGAAGGGTGTAGCATATCAGATCAAACCATGGATAGTAAAGTGACCAGTGTCATCCTTTACAATGTGGGTCTCCTCTAGAAAGATTGTCAGCCTTGTGATGAATTGCAGTAGAATGGATTATGGGATGTTTTGCAGCTGAAAGACCTTCAACATTGAGTTGGAGGATTCAGAGTGCTGAGCCAATAGCTGGACAAGCCATCTGGTCGGCTAGGATAAACATTGTTGACATCTATACCCGATTTACCAGGATCTGACAGTTGTCTGACTTGGTCCACTGGTAACATCTTTAGTTTCGTTGATGTTTTCAACTACTTGCAGGAGCCATGATGAGGATGCTGATGCTTTGCCCTCCACTTAAACAATGAGACAATAATTCAGAAGCAAAAAGAAAATGTACTTCTGCAGATGATGCTCACCCTATATTAGCAGCTGCTTTTGGACTGCAAGTATATAATTCAACACTGCCTCTTACTCATTTATCACTAGTAGTATGGAATATGCAATATTTTACAGCATGCATTCTTTAACTTGGGTATCATTGTAACTGTTCTTATGCTACCCTTAGTTGCAAAAATTGAATATTTAATCATATCTCCACTAACCACATAGGCGTTTTTTTCTTTTTCATTAAATACACAAAGCTGTGAGAGAGTTAAGTCCTGCCAATCTACTGGTTCTTTTGTTTTGCCCATTTTGATGCAAATGGAAAACTTGTTTGACATCACATAATGTTAATTAATTAAACACAATGGTATATTGAGTGTCTCAGCTGCTCACTAGTTGAATCAATTAGTCTGCTTAAAAATTTCTGTTTTTGTTTTAATTCTTTGAAAAACCTATGTTTACAGAATATGATCTTTGTCTTACTTTTACCTCCTGTTGTTACCAGTTACAGAAATTGGCTTTACACTTTTCAGTATTTGTGAAGTATAGTCTTATAAATTACCTTTGATCCTTGCACTGAAGATAATAGAAATCCATGTGGTAGAAAATTTAGGCAATGGTGCTAGTTTTATTACCTTCCTGTATTCCTGAAGAACAAAAATATTGTAATAAATTAATTTAATTATAAGAGGGTGAACAATAGTATTTTTGCAATAGAGAACATAGTGGAGAAAATAGTGTCTGCTAATTTTATTTCAAATAAATATTTTTCTAGTCAGGGTCTTAGAAAGGACTCTGCCACTGCTGGAATGTGGAAAGAGCATTTTCTTATAGACTTAACCTTCTATGTGTGTGCCTGAAAGTGGCCTACATGTCACTGTGATGTTGGGGTGGGATTATTTTTGAAGTAGGAACCATTAAAATGACAGTAGGAATATAAGTGATATCAAATAACTTCTTTTGATCTCTTCCTAGGCCTGCAAGCTTTTATGAGCTTACCCAAGCTCTCAGTGCTAAAGCTATTAAGATCTGTTTGGATGACTGATAACTTAGTGGATAAAAAAAGAGGTTGGCTTGAGAGCAAAGTTAAAAACCCTGGCTATTCTATGAGATGATTTTGGTCATTATGTAATCGTGTTTAAAGAGCTAAGAAATGTTATGTACTGTACATTTTGGCCTAATTAACAGCCTGCAGAGGAACAGTCAACTTAATTTGGTATCAAAACCCTTACCTACTGTAGTTGGTAGGTCCTGTAGGTCAGGACTGTGCTTTGTAATTAGGAAGCAGCATTTGGTTTGGGTAAGAAAGAAATTTATTTCACTTGAACACTATAAAAGTGAAATCCAAGTTTGTGTTCTGGTTGTTTGTATAAGCAGCAAAATCAGTGAACACAGGAAAGTGGTTTAAATGTAACACAAATTGGTGCAAATTGACATTCCTGAAGGTGTTTTTCTGCTAAGAGATAGCATGTATGCTATCCATGGGTGGATCTAGGATTTTGAAAGGGAGGGTAAAGGTGGTGTGGTGCATCATCACATATAACACAACACATTTTTATCAAGTTAAAAAAAAAACAAAACAGAACTAGAGGCTTTAATAATAAGCTAGTGGCCCAGACCTATATTATTCAGTTTAAGATCAGAGCAAAAGCAAATATAAATGTATTAGAATGTGCATTAAATTACTGTATCATATGTTATATATAAGAACAGAACAAAATAGACCAAAATAATCAAGATCTGTTGCTTTGTTATTTGGTTAGTCATTAGAATTAATGGACATCTTTTTTGCAGATTCATAAAACAAAATCTAGATTTTTTTAGCATCTTAACAGTGCATTCAGTGATTCACTGAAAGTTATTTACACAACTTAATGTTTTTAGCTAGAGCTAAGAACCAATCTGGGAAATCGGAGTTACCAGGAGCAGCTAATAGACTTCAGAAGTACAGAATAAAGGCTAGTATGATTAGCTGAATAGCAAGATCTTTAAAAGGGGAGAGAGCATGGCTAACACCCAGGAGATGAAGAGTTTAAAAGGGATTGGGTACATTATAATAAGCCATGGAATCAATTTATTCTGTCACTGCTGTCTGAATAGAAATACTGCTGCCACTGCCATATAGCTGGTTTTGAACTTTGGGTGGACCAGGAATCAAAGCAGGGGTGCATCTGAACTATTACATCTCCCCGGATCTGCCCTGGTGTCATCCACTCCTTCCTACCGAAAGCAGAATATTGTTTCCTTAGAAGTACTAATAATTTCCATTAGAATGTGCAACATTGGGTGACAGGATACATGCACACTTGGCATAGGCTCTCTGTCTCTTGGCCTTTGTTCTGAAGGTTGGTGGAGTGTGGTGGCTAGAAAATAATAGTTAGAAATTTGCTTTTAGGTTTGTAGGTAAAGTAAATATTAATTAAAACAATGTTTCAGGGCAATAGCAAGGGCTAATTGGTTTCTAAAAGCCTGTTTTTAACAAAGTTGCACATTCTCAGTTTTCAAGGCCCACTGGCTGAAGCCAGAAGATGAGCAGGCTGGGAAATAGAAGATGTAACACAATGTTCCCCATGTTCATAACATGAAAACCCATAACAGAGGTAAGACTTTGGTGCCAGATCAGAGTGCCTAGGTGCATCACCCCTGGGATTTCCAGTTTTAGTGAAATGAGCAAAATAGGAGGCTGGAAATGCCCAGATTAATACACTGGTAAATGACCAAATTAAAATGTATGCATGTGATGGGTTTGGTTAAACAAAGGAATGTGCTGACAAAACAGAATATGGGCAGTATGAAAACCACAGGGAGACCAACCAACTATGTCCAGAAATGAAGAGTTTCAGAGGAGAGAGAATACAAAAGGAGGGATTTCAGAGCAGCAAAAGGTCCCCAAGGGAGGGATCCTGAGGGCACACCACCAGTCTGTTTCACACGGGCCTTGGCCCTCAAGGTCCAAGACTGCTGACATTCAAGGAAGAACCACAGGATGAAGCTTGCATATTGGCCAGGCATACCTTTCCTCTGTGAACCCTAGGACTGGTATATAAGTAAAGGGCGGGGGGAGTGTTTTGTTTGAGTTGCCTGCATTACTCTTATCTGCTATCACTGTGTATAAATACAATATGATAGTTATCGAATGGAAGAAGTCTTGGTCAGTCTGGGGATTTGGGTCTGGCCAGAATAAGGTATCTGGGTCATAAACCCAGTGCCAACTGAGAGGTCATCATAGCTTTTCCAAAAATCCTCAAAGGCAAAGAATTTGTACCTTGTGCTCCCATGCTGAACTGTAGATTATCTTGTATTTTCCTGACTTTTCTTCATAGAATTTCCAAACATTTTTACTAGTAAGAGAAAAATATTTGATTTTGAGCAGCCAGAGCTACCTACAACTTCAGTTCTGTGTGTGCAGGTGTCTCATCTTAGAATCATTCTTAATCCATGATAAAAGGCCTTGTTTTAGTCTGTATTCTATATTATCAAAAACATTGCAAGAAAACCTCTGATTCTAAAATGGCTACAGTGGGCCATGATATGCTACGACCAACTTATTTTTCATTTCCAGGTTTAGCTGGTATTGACAGCAACTAAGATAATTCTTAGTTTAAAGTGTAACCTGAGAGAGCCTAATATTGGTGGTGTTGACAGAAAATGAAAAAGAAACACCAAGACACCATTTTTGCAGTCACTTGTCACCATTGTTTTGAAAGTACTGTCAAACTACTGCAGCTCTGAAGCATCTCTTCTCTGCTTACTCTAAAACAAAATCTACACACAATATTGAACCAAAGACTAATCTGGGATTTGGCCTTGTTAATGCAGAAGTAAACAATAATAAAATTCAGTTCAAGCATTCTCCCTGGATTTGACTTCTCCTGGAATCTCTACTTTTAAGATGCCTTCTTCTACTTCTCAGATCCTTTTTCTTTTCTTTGTCTTCCACCTCCTATATATTTCTGAAGAGAAACAAGTCAGCTGCATCACTGAATCAGTAGAACTACTTAACCCTTTCCTCTCAGGCCCAACACAAGATAACATGTTTGGGGCTAAAATTGCTTACCTGTTACAGCATCCATTTCTGATTAGAAATAGTTTTGTTCACTGTTTTTGTTATGTATGGAAGTGTCATTGCATCAGATAATTTTACACGGATAATTCTTTTCCATGATTTAAGATGTTCTTAATTGCTTTACTGAAGGGAGATAGAACACCTTTTAACCAAACAGCTGAGCGATTTGCTATGACAATTCTGCCACTGTGCATTCACTTAATTTCCAATTAATCAAACATTCAATAAATCATTAGTATAATTACACCTGCTCAGATATCCCTACCCCAGCACATTAGCTATGCTCAGGCAGACTCTTTTACCAGCTGTGTGGATGGATTCATTTGTCTGACCCAGTTGGTTGCACGTCCTTGCTCCTTGTGAGCTTTGAGAAATGATGGGCCAGAAATTTTAATTATTTATAGCACCACAAGTTTGCTTGATTTTCCTTTCTCACTTCTCACTTGAATGCTCCTACAGCAACTTAAAACAAACATCAGTGTAACAGTGACTGGTTAATTTCTGAAGCTTTTTTAATCATTTTTATTCCCCTACTGTGCCACTTTTCTAATTACACTATCTCCCCAGGTGTGCAATAATTCCCTCATCACCATATATCTCAAGCACAGATTATTAAAATAATATAGCTTGTGTCATATAAATGTAACAGAAAGTATCTTAAAGATGGTTTATTGAAAGCCAGTAAATTGGTTCAACAGACTAATGTTTTAGGGCCCTGTTTTTAAAGGGTTGCACAAGTACAAACCCTGTGAGTTACTGCTGTAGTTTCACACAAATGGATGTATTTATTTTTAGCTTCCAACTGAGCAAAGGACAGAAGTCTTGTAAGAAAATTTGTAAGTGCTTAAAAACAGAATCTTGTGACACGTGGGTATGTTAGGTATGTATGGAAAATTATCCACTATGACTTCAGAACCAGTGAACATGTGGCAAGAAAGGGGTTACTCAATAGTCAGATCTCTTAACTCCTAGTCCCATGGTCTAAGCAGTAAATTAGACTTAGATGAGTGTTAGATTTAAAGTAAATCAGATAAGCCATGAAGCAATAAGCATATGCAAGAGCTTAAATATTGGGATCATACTGTCAGTATAGGTACAATTTCAGGTACCTTCAACTTTGGTTCTATTCCTTTGTAATTACACTCAGTACCTAAGACTTGTTCAAATTTTTTGATACTTGATGTTTTTAATAGCAGGGATTCATAACTCTTTAATCCTTTTTCACTGATGACTAAGATCTTCAGAATTAACTGTAGGTTTCATAATTTAGCTAGGATGGTAATGAGTTATCTTTCCCTTGGTATTCTATTGCATATTCTGTTTATGCTTTCTTATTTCCTTTTACTCAGCTATACTTCCTACAGCATCCCCCGTCCACTCTCCCAGCCCCATCAATGGCTGCCCCTCATGGCCCCAACATCCCAGCTCTTTTTTTTTTTTTTTTTTTAAAGCTCCACACTCACCGACTCCTATCAGGTGGGGGTGGAATCCCCACTGCCCCACATTGTGTGGAGGGCTCTGCCACAAGACCCCAGAAGCCCTGAGTGTTCCTGCAGCAGTCAGTAAGTGTGGGGCTTAATTTTTTTTTTAAGAGCTGGGACACTGGGGCTAGGCAGGGCAGCTAATGATGGAGGTGGGAGAGCAGGAGAAAGATGGGGGCTCATAGTAGAGCCCCCCACACAGCACAGGGCAGTAGGGATTGCCTCCCCTCCCCACCTGGCAGGAGCCAGTGAGTGTGGGTTTGTTTTTTTTTAAGAGCCAGGACACTGGGGCTGGGTGGGATAGACGTTGACATAGCTGGAAGAGTGGGTGGGGGTTGGGAGAGCTCAGGGGACCTGGAGGAGCAGGTAGGGGTGGGGCCTTGCAGGGATTCCCCTATGGTCCCCTCCCCACTCCTTCAGACTTCTCCCACCCCCTACTTACTGGCACAGAGTCTGGGTCCAGCTTCCTGTGGCAGCGAGTGAGAATTGTCCAAATCTCCAAATCTTTCTGAAGTACTCTGAATTTTTTCTGAAGCAATTCAGAGAGCTTCAAATCAATTCAGACCTTTTTATTGGTCTCCCAACTTGATTTGGATTTGGAGATTTGGCCACTGAATTGGGCCAGATCTCCTCCAAATCAAATTGGCACCCAAAGCTTCACACAGCCCTACCTGATTGCCTTCTATTATGAGATGACTGGCTCTGTGGATGAGAAAGCAGTGGACGTGATATACTTTGACTTTAGTAAGGCTTTTGATATTGTCTCCCACAGCATTCTTGCAACTAGGCTAAGGAAGTATTGGCTGGATGAATGGTGGATAGAAAGGTGGCTGGATTGTTAGGCTTAATGGGTAGTGATCAGTGGCTTAATGTCTACTTGGCAGCTGGTTGGAAGTTGGCAGGGGTTGGTCCGGGGACTGGTTTTGTTTAATATCTTCATAAACAATTTGAAAGATAGAATGGATTGCACTTAAGCAAGTTTGCAGATACCACCAAGCTGGGGGGGGGGGGGCGGTGTAGTAGATACAGAGCGATTCAGAGTGACTGGGACACATTGGATGATTGGGCCAAAAGAAATCTCATGAGGTTCAGTAAGGACAAATGCACTTAGGATGGAAGAATCCCATGTACCACTACAGGCTTGGGACAAACTGGCTAAGCAGAAGCTCTGCAGAAAAGGACCTGGGGGTTACAGTGGACAGTAAGCCGAATATGAGTCAACAGTGTGCCCTTGTTGCCAAGAAAGCTAGCAGTGTACTAGGCTGCATTAGTAGGAGCATTGCCAGCAGATCAAGGGAATTATTCCCCTCTATTCTGTACTGGTGAGGCCACATCTGGAGTACTATGTCCAGGTTTGCGCCCCCTACTATAGAAAGCATGTGGACAAGTTGGAGAGTCCAGGAGAGGGCCACAGAAATGGTTCAGGGACTGGTGCACTTTTCTTTTCAAGAGACACTGTGGGAGCTGGACTTACATAATCCAGAGAAGAGAGGGGATTTGATAGCAACCTTTAACTACCTGGAGGGTGGTTTCAAAGAAGATGGAGCTAGACTGTTCTCAGTGGTGGCAGATGACAGAACTAGGAGCAATGGTCTCAAGTTGCAGCAAGGGAAGTTTAGGTTGGGTATGAGGAAAAACCTTTTCACTAGGAAGGTAGTGAAGCACTGAAACAGTTCACCTAGAGAGGTGGTGGAATTTCTAGTCTTGGAGGTCTTTAAGGCCTGGCTTGACAAAGCCCTGGCTGGAATGATCCAGTTAGGGATGGTCCTGCTTTGAACAGGGGGTTGGACTAGATCTCTTGAGGTTCCTTCCAACCCTAATTTTCTATGATTCATTGAAATTTTATCATTTCTATGATTGTTATGATTCTATGAAATGTTCATAATGTCCAACTAGCTGTATTCTTAAGTTAGTTTCCTATCTCCCAAATTACTTCTGGTCATCGAAATCTAGAAATCAAGAATTGTATTGTTATTGGAGCCCTCTTATAAGTAACTTACAACCCTTAAATATAATTCCAGATCTAATGAATGTAATTAATGGCTGAGTTTGTAGTTGGATAGAGAGAGGATCATAGTTCTTGAGAGTTCTTAAAATTTAAACAGTGGCATAAAACTTAACCTGGCATGTCATTGCAAGGTGCTTTGTAGAATCTGTCTCTAAAGCATAGCACAATACTAGATCAGACTTGCCTGGCTGCTCAAGTACTGTAGTGCAGCCTTTTCCTCCAGTTTTGTTCCTACTTTGAGAATCATTCTGAGAAAAATATGCAAACAGGACTCAACCAGCAGAGTTGAGTTGTTTATTTTTTTATGTCCCCTTCTCCTGTTAGAAAAATGAGGAGTTGTTTCTGAAAAATAACCATCTGATTATGTAATGTATTGAGCTAAACCAGAAAAGAAATTGTATTATGTATGTGATTGGCATTTTTATTTGTCAAATAGGTTTTGCAGTTTTATGGAGTGCTATGTTAGGTACCCAGAACTTGGTGTGATAACGTAGTTAATTAGAAAGGTCCATTAGATTGAAATGTATTATAATGTTTTACTTTGTAAAATGTATTTTCAGCACTGCTGCGTAGAAAGAATTCATCAAGCAAAAAATATCCATCTGATCTGACAAGTGACAAAGTAGTTTGGCTCCTGGTTCACATTTGCAGAACTACATTGTTGCTTACTGATGAATGTGACTGATTATGACCTTGATGTATAGCCTAAGCTACAGTTTTCACACACAACCCCTGCTACTGATTTGACATGTAAACAAAAATGAATGGAATTAAACAGGTCACAGCACTTGGCTGTAAACTGGGCTTGCAAACCTTATTTTTTTCATGGATTGACTTTCTAACATGATGTTCAAATAAGTGGTCCTGATGCACAATTGAGCAGGGGTCAGCAACATGTTTGGGCAGAGTGCCAAAAACACCCACAACCTCATCTTGTATGATGTTGGTGTGCCAGAGGCAGATGACAGGGGAACTGCAAGGGGTCTGATCCTTGTGGCAACATAGCCCCAGCCCCTTTGCCATCTGCCCCAAGATGTGCATTCATCTGCCACCAGCAATGACCCAGGCCAGGGCTCTATGGACCCTGGTGCAGCTTCTTGCAGTCTCTTGGCTTCCTGCCACAGCCAGCCAAGACTCTGGGCAGGCCTCTGCTATGTACCATGGAGCCCAGGCTGTTTGCAACCAGAAGGCTGAAAGCAGCTGCACTGGGTCCAAGGAGCCCTGGCCTGGCTCATTGCCAGAGGTGGGTATATGGTGACTCAAAACGAATGGTGGGTAAGGGGCCAGGGCTGCACTGTCACAACAAAGATTGGGCCACTCGTAGCTCCCCCGCTTCCAGCCCCAAGGTGCGTGTCAAGCAAAATGCCTTTGTATGCCACACTCTAGCACACATACCGAGGGTGTATGGAGTTTATTTGTGGTGTGTAAATTACACCCCTCTCTCTCTACCCTCCCCACTCTACACAACTTGGTAATTCTGTCTACCCAAGTAACCCATGCTTGCTCCTCTTCCACTGGACAGTTATTAAGGCTAGGGGGACCAAAATTACAGATAAATCAGAATAAGTGATCAGAAACCAGTCTAAACTTGTAAAAACATAAATTCAGTGCATGTTGACCAATTTCAAAATAGTGAAACCTGGTTTAAGATAGACCTGAATGGATGTAGTATGAGATTTAATCCGTTTAAGTTAGACCAGTGTATCAAACTCCTGTTCCAGATTCCCTCCTGACTCAACCTAGGTCACAGTCCTTTGGCATCACAGGATGCTTTGTGTCCCCCACTATCTGCCCCTCTCGCTGGGCTGGTGGGCTAGCTTCTGACTGTTTTCCTCTGCTTCAGCCAAGCTGGACCAGCTCCATCCCCAGGCTGTCACACAGCTGTGGAAGCAAAGCCTCTTTATCCCAGCCTAGTCACTGGAGGACATGGAGGGCTGATGGTGGAGGAAATGGAACTCCAGACCCCCCCCCCCCAGCTGGGGTCTGCACAGTTTGTGGGGTCCCCCAGAAGCAGGGGCTTTCTTTCCCCCACATCCCAGCTTTCCCCCTTGCAGCCTAGCTCTGCCACTGCCTCAGACCCAAACCCCACCAGACCTAGCCTCTCAGGGGTGAGGATGGGGTGCTGGAGCAATGGCGGAGCTGGGCTGAAGGGGAGAAAGTTGGAAACTGGGGGGAAAAAGCCCCTGCCATTGGGGGCTCCCATACTGTGCAGGCCACAGCTGTGCAGAGCCATATCCGGGGCAGAGGGCTTCATTCCCCCTGCCATCTGCCCTTCCTGGGACCACCATGGCAACCAGCTCTGGAAGCCTAGCTGAGTGCAGTGGAGTTTGTTGTGATAGCGGGGGGTTGAAGGCATGTCTGACAGACAATCCAGGATGGTCCTGATCAGTGGAGCTCTGCTGTTCTTAGCAGTGTCCAACATACTGGGATGCATGCAGGAGCATGCCCCACCTTCTGGCTTGGCCAGTACGAGCATTTGCCTGCCCCCTCTTCCCATATCCCACTTCCCCCAAGGGCAAATGTGAGTTGCCTTTGCTCTTGATCCAATCTTTGCAGCTTAGAGAAACCCTTGAAGATTGGATCAATTCTGCCTTAGGCTTTTTTACTGTCTGTACATAGCCTAATAGCGGATCTATTCTCTGCTAAATTCTGACCATCTGTGTCACTGAGGACTGATAAAAGAGTTACTTCCTATGTCCCTGCTATTCCCTGAGTAAGGAGTTGCCTTCCCTCCTGTAAGTAATACTTTGTTGGTTGTTTACAGCTGGTAACTGCTTATGTTTTGTATCTGAGCAGTGCTAAGTGACCAAGTTGTACTAGACATTCTAGATTAATGAGTGCTGGGCAGAGAAATACCAATAGTATTTTATTCCTTTGAATTAATAACCCTGGTCCATGGTTTAACATACTTTCTCTCTGTGATGCATATGATATTGCTGTTTAATGATGTTGCTGTTTAATGATGCTGCTTCATTTTAGAGGAAGTTTTTTAGAGGAAGTTCACAGAGTTGATGAGGCTGACTTGGGAAGTCCTGTCCCTGTCTGGAGCTACAAGATTAGGTTTCAGCAAGTGTGATTTTTGTAGTATTCTTCTACTGCTTGTCCTATGTTGCTTTGTTGCCAGGACTCAGTTGCAGTAAGTGTGTTATACATGGTGGGCTTTCTATGAGGGTATCACTTGCATCTTTCTTCCCCTTGTCATGAGCTATTCAGTGGCCACCATGTAATCTCATGGCTTCAGTGCCCTCCATAGCAGCATTCCTCACTTTTCTCATCTCAGTAAGAACTTGTGTAGGACATACCCTGCTAGGTTTTGTGAAGGGGCTGCAGACATCCTATGTAGCCCTTGCACATCTTTCACACATTTCCAGTACATTCATAGCTTCATGTGGTCTTTAGCTAACCCTGAGGTTTGGACCAGAATGGTATAACTAGAAAGTAGTAGAACAAGGTGAAGAATTTGCATGGTTTGCTGTTGTAGGTGTCCTTTTGAAATCAGAATAGAAGAAAACTTACCAAGATCTCCTAGATCCAAACTCAGAGCCATGACCACCAATCCATCTTTCATTTTCATCTCTTACCACCATAAGAGCCCCCAGAAGCAATATAATAACTCACCTTTCACACTTCAGAAACTTGCGTGTCCATATTGCTATTTTTAATGTTGTTCTAATTCTTTCTCTCAAATAACCACCAGATGAAAACTACTTTAAAGTTGAGAATCTGTCTGTCTAACTGTTCCTGAGAGACAGAGAGAGACAGAGCTCACTCAGGATAAAAAAAAAAATATCACCACAACAAATTCAGTTATCAGGAAATGTAGAGATAATGTTCAACTAGAAAAATCCAGGCATACTAACAACATCCAAATTTCTCTTGAACGTGTTCAAAGTAGGTGCTTGAACCACCTCCGTCGGCAGTCTATTCCAGGCCTTGGGTGCTCGGACAGTAAAGAAGCTCTTCCTTATGTCCAGCCTGAAATGGTCATGGAGGAGTTTGTGAGCATTTGACCTTGTCACCCCTTGGGGCGCTTTGGTGAACAGATGTTCCCCCAGATCCTGGTGAGCACCCCTTATAAACTTATCTGGCAGCCACCAGATCACTCCTGAGCTTGTGCTTTTCCAGACTGAAGAGTCCCATAGCTTTCAGCCTGTCATCATAAGGTCTGTTTTCCTGACTTCTGATCATGCGCGTAGCTCTTCTCTGGACTATCTCCAGTGTCTCCACATCCTTTTTGGATTGTGGAGCCCAAAAGTGGATGCAGTACTCCAGCTGCGGCCTCACCAAGGCTGAGTACAATGGGAGAATGACATCCTGGGCTTTGCTTGAGAAGCATCTATAGATGCAAGCCAGCGTTTTGCTTGCTTTACTAGCCGCAGCATCACATTGAAGGCTCATGTTTATCTTGTGGTCAATCATGACCCCCCAAGTCCTTTTCGTCTGTAGTGCCGAGCCTGTAAGCATGCTGTGGGTTATTCTTCCCAAGGTGGAGAATGTTGCATTTTTCAGTGTTAAACACCATGAGGTTATCATCCACTCATTTCCTGAGCCTGTCAAGGTCAGCCTGGATCACCCTCCTGTCCTCAGGTGTGGACGCCTTACCCCAAAGTTTGGTGTCATCAGCGAACTTCACCAGTCTACTTCTGACACCAATGTCCACATTGTTAATGAAGATGTTGAATAGTGTTGACCCAAGGACAGAGCCTTGGGGGACCCCACTGGTCACAGGGCACCACAACAATTGACTTCTATCGACCCACGGAGCCAGTTCCCCAGCCAACAGATCATGGTGAAGCCAAGGCCGCAGTTGGCCAGTTTTGCTAAGAGGTGATCGTGGGATACCAGATCAAAGGCTTTTTTAAAGGTCTGCACACTCCCTCACATCCCACAGACCCCTCACATCCCATAAACCCCACACACCCACACTCAGCTCCTACAGCTGCCCCCACATATACACACACACCACAAAATACCCTATGCCCCCCCTACACAGAGCCACACTCCCTCACAAACCTCACACATGCACACCCCACACCCCAACATACACACGTGCCCCAACCACACCCTACACACACCCACACAAAAAATACAAGAGTATGGCTTTATTTTTGACCTATTATGCAGTCACCTTTATATACACTACACAAACACAAATCATGACAAAAATATTTTTGTAATAGAAAAAAATACATTATAGTAAATGCTTGACTTTCAGTATAGGATTTGTTTGGGTTTTTTTGTTTTCGTTCAGATGACAACCCTCTTCCCCCCGCCACAACCCAAGGAATAATTCTGGGGGCAAGTTGAGAGAACTCTGGTGGCAAAGGCCAGGAGTTAGGAGCAGGTCTTCTGGTCCCAAGATGGTGACCAGGGGGCAGTGCACCTGTCAAGGAGTGGGGCTACCCATGCATCCCTCAACAGTTTACCAAAATTCATTAAGCAGCCCTCCAGCTGAAATAATTGCCCATCCCTGAACTAAACCAAAGCTGCAAAAGTCAGAAGTATGGCTAAGGAGAAACACTTAAGTTTTTGAGGCTAAGTGACTGCAGCATGAACCTTCACAAATGTTGTAACAATTAGCTTGGTTAGCAAAGCAAAGGTAGCCATGCATATGTTTAATTAGATACAATCAAACAGAGTACAAGACCTAAAAGGAAAGACTATAAAGAAGATCCATACATTAGGTAATCCGAATACTCTATATCATCTTAAAATGCTTCATCTTAAAATAATTAGTAGTAATTAATCTAACCAAATATACTGAATGTTATTTTGTTACAATATATGTATTTTTGTTAAAATGCTTAGATAAGTTGTAAAAACAAAGCAATCTTGCCAGACCATAAACTAAGGTGAGAAGTAACAGACCAATATGAAACAGCATTCCACAATGGGAAGGGAAAGGAAATTAAAGAAAGCTCCCTGGTTCAATCCAGTTCTAAAAAGTTTCAGTGAAACAATAAATAAATAAAATCAATCAGAGATCATTCATTAGAATATTGGGGCCAGCCATCTACAAATATTGGGCAGAGGCTGGAGGGACATTTGGACTCCTACATTGGAACTTTAACTTTTGGACTTCAAAATTTGGACTTCTCTGGAGCTCAGCCAAACAACTCAAGTCCCCAGGGGAACAGAGAACCTTGACTAGTGGGCCTGTTTCTTTCCTGGATCCAAAGCTATGTAAGCATTGTTTTTATTGATTGCTATTGCATATTCTAATAAAGCTTTCAAGTTGTGACTGGACTCGTCTCACTGACCAATCTCCTCCCAGCCACAATTGAAATTTAACGTAGCATCTGCAGCTTTTACCATGCTAGGTGACCTGGTTTGAAGTGTCACTTTACTGCACTGGGGGAAAACCACTTTTAAGAGTGACCTTTTCTAGCTGATGCTATTTGTAATGTTATAACCAAACATTTCAACATGGGCCCCAAAGATCAGCCATTGTGGGATTTTTTTTATTTTTTTTTTAATTAAAAACTTTAAAGGGGAAAGGGGAATGCTGGAAGGAAGCTTCCCCAGTACTGTCATTTGTTCTGGGTGTAAGAGTCTCAATGGAAGCCTGCAGGATTGTCCATTCTATACTGCAGCAGGACTAGGCATCTCTTTTGTAGTACCTGCAAGTACTCGTTACTTTGTTAGCTGTTGATCATTTTAATTGGAGTTTAAATACCATGTAAAATCAGGATAAACACATGGCATTTTGCCTTCTAAAGCAGAAAAAAAATTATGTGGTAACAACTTTTGAGACTAATAAATGCTTTTCCTTATTTTTTCCCCTCAAATTATAAAATATATATTATTCAGTATCACATGTGGGTAGTCTATAATTAGATGATTTGTATAATCAAACTGAACTCAAGGCCCTGGTCATCAATACAGTATGAATTATGTGTCCAGAGCTTCATTTTACATTGTTTTTCTTGGCAGCCAGATGGGTGTGTTGGCTACAGCTTTTACATCTGAAAGCTTTCTAACATCTGTTTGAAGTTTTGAGCACTCTCATACTTGAGTGAATATTTCTAAGCTGAGATGAGCAGCCTGGTTCTCTCTCCCAGAAGGGAACAGTGCAGTTCCTGTGTACCTTTACACTTGATTTGCAAAAGTAAAGCAGCTGCTTTTACTGTACAGTAGACAAGAATGGGTTGACTGCATAGCATAGGGAGGGAGGTTACAGTTTATTTTAGAGGTGATCCTGAAGCTGCAGATGCATATGATTTAAAAATCATGTCATCTGTAAGGCTTTAGCAGAGCGTGCACTTAGGTTATAGGGCATGTACTCCAAATCTTCTCCTGCTAAGATAAGGAAAGTTAATCTTCACCTCAAGGGGCAAAACCCCTTTGTTCAGGTAGTCGTTAAGTACTGGTGCTACAACCACTGCAGTAGTCTTGAAGGGGGATTACAAACAAAATTGAATAGGATTTAAAAAAAAAAGGTTCCTGAACTGTGTCACTTCTTTGTGATGCTCAAGGAAGGACATACAAAAACTCAAATAGAAAAGGAGTGCAGGATTTTCCTTATGTTGTCTATAAATCAATGGCAATAAATATCAAATAGGCTGGGGAAAATGGACAGGTTTGATGTTGACAGAAAGTGTGTTTGTGCCAAATAATTGGAGAAGATGTTGAAGCACATTTCATCCTGGTAAAAATGTACCCATTTGGCTGACAAGGTTAGCTGCTAACTTGAAAAGGTCAAGCTATCTGCCACCTAAGTGCCGGTTGCACAAGTTAGACCTGCTGAGGAACCATCCTAACTTGAGTACCTGATGTTTTCAAAAGCTGTCTCTGCTTTGTTTGGCTTTTTCGGTATTCATTCGTGCATCAGTTTCCATTGTTCTTCTTTGCTGCTCCATTTTCCTTATCACCGTTCCACAAACCCTTTTCAAGTCTTGCTCCAATTCAGTGCCAAGGAATGTGTGCTAACACATCATGTCAGTTATAGGGACAAGACACGCTCAGTGTTTCAGTCTGGGAGGTTTGTTTATATCAACAAAGTCATAGGAATGGTTTGCTTTTAGGGAGAAAATACTTTTTTTAAATATAATTCATAGTAATTTCCCAAAGCACTAGGTACTAAAGTATGCCTTCCAGGCAAAAAGTTTCCCTTTCTATTCCTTTTCCACAAATTAGACTATGTATGTGATATGGTGATTAGTTTTTTTTAGAGGAAGTTAATACACATTTCACTATGTAAGGGACAAGTTCTTTGTTTTAAGTTGGGTGGGTAATTCCACTGGTTTCAAGAGAACTGCTCATATGAGTAAGGAAAGTTAATATTGTTTAGCCCTAAGAAGATAGTATAAACACACAAAATAAGAAGTAAAGAATTGCCATACCCAGGAATTAAAGCAGTCCATTTTAGGATGGAGGTTAGAATATTATATGTTACATGTGATTGCCTTATTACAAGTTGTGTACAACACTGCTTCCTTTTTTCAGCAGTACACTGTATTTTCTGGTTTTCAAGATCATGTAAGCAATATTGCTGTACAGTACCTATGGCTAATGATTTTTTTTTTGTAGATAAACAAAAATCCAGTCAAGTTTTTAAGATCTTGTACTATTCTTGACAACTCTTTAATTCCTGTCAGCAAAAAAAGAAAAATCAACTAGTCTGATATTTTTTATATACAGATGGAGGGAGACAGACTGAATCTTGAATGGTGTAAGTACATCTCTCTAGTGATTAAGTATAAAAGAAATAATTTTGTTTTACCAAACCAGGAGGGGGCAATGGTACACTTTTTTTGTTGTTAAAAATGGGCCCAACACTATCTGTATAGAAGTTTCTGTACCCAGAAACACCCATTTTCTACAGGAAAGAAACACCTCTACTATGTGTTCTCTTACAGATTTATAATCACCTTTATTGTTTTTTAATTATCTTTTCAAGACCGTATCTGTGTGATTGCTTTAGCAAAAATGAAGAAACATCAGGACTCTCACAGTAGTAATTTGTATCTTTCATCTGAACTATAATGAAAATTATCTGAAATGAAAGGGGCATTTTAACCATTTGAATGCTCCTTCATATATGTGATGTTCTTTTCTGTTAGCATCTTATGAATAATGCTGTACACACTGAAGTATCTAGCATTGATAAAATGGGCCAGATTCTGGTTTTATTCCTTTGTATTCCCTTTACCCACCTACCTGTCATATAGGTGACTGTAATTATATACACCCTCAGTTTGTCAGCTCTCAATATATGCCCTCAATTTTTCTCAACACATTTGAGTGATGTTAAGTTTAAAAGGTGGTTAGGGTTGTACTGTCTGAACCTATGCACTTAATTTCTTGGACATGTTTTATATGACTTCAGATTGTCACTGTAGGTTGGCTTTGGGGGTGGAGCAGAAGTGACTCTTGGCTGTAAGGTATAATCGAGAAGGAGAACAAAGAAGTGCGAATCCATTCCTGATAATGACACTCATAGTAGGAGGACAGTAAGCCTCCACTGTAGGTTAAATTTTTGCTGTTGGGCATAGTCTATTGTATGAAATTATACCTAAATAGACAGCTGAGGCACAATTAAATAGGTTATAAATAATTACAAAACTACTTTAAATGTGAAGTGTGAACTCTTCTTACAGTTCTCAAAAACTTTTTTTGTTTTAACAAATATTCTTGGTTCCAAAAATCCAACCCAGGAGGATAAAATGAAATATTTTAGCTTAGTCCTGACACTGTAAAACCAGAAAAACTTTTTACACAGCACTTTTTAAAGGGTTAATTTATTTTTATTCTCAGTTTTGACCCTATATTCTTTCATCTAGTATATCTCATACCTCTGTCTGTCTTTATAAATGAAGCAAAATGTCTTAATTACTGAATGCTACTGTTGCTGTTATCTGCAAAAGTTACTGATTTACCTCTAGTCGTATTTCACTCCCTGGTCCTGTGTAGAATTAATTATCTTACTTTATTCTAGTGAAAAATGGTTCAAACTCCAGATTTTCTCTTGAAGAGATTAAATAGGTAGAAGTGACATAATGTCTAGGGTGAATTGTTGGTATCAGAGAACTGGAAGGAAGCTTAATTAATTTAGGGTCTGGGGAAGCTGAAATTTCATTTCTGAAAATACTATGAGGCACTAAAGTAACACATAGTGAAATGACAGTACTTTTTGTCTCTGGTTCTATGAAGAATTATCACTTCGTTAATTTAGACAGTGATCTGCAAATCTGTGTTGTATACAAGAGTTAATTTCAAAACCATCATCTTTCATTCTAAACAGTTAAGAAACAAAAAATAATCAGTGATACCACGCAATCTTGAAGACACTGAAAAATAGTAGGGGGAGGAAAAAAAAGGTATTGAGACCATTAATAAAATGTCAATGAAAGATTTACAAATCAGAATAAATACACACTATTGCAGTTCCCTATATATGCTAACAGTTTTAGTTTAATCTTGCTAGCTAATGATTTTTGAAAGACTATAAAAATAGAAAGAATTGGAGAATTAACCTTAAAAATATCTTTAATTTTTTTGTCCTTGACTCTTTTTAGCCTCTATAACCAAGAAATAAAGGATTTTTGCATTTACTTAGCAGTCCATTAATTTTAATCACTGCATAAATTGTCCAATCGCGAGTGTTCATTTCAAGTGAGTGTTCTAGAAAGACTGGGTAGAGGTGAGTGAATGTACTGTATGCTATAAACAACTGAGGAACAGACTGATCCTGCAGTTCTTAAAGCCATTTTCTTGTTCGTCTTCAAAGATACAAGATTAGGGCTGAGATACTTACCTGCTACTTATTACTATTTATACTTGGGTAACTTTATTTAACTCATTACAGTTTTTCACCAGTTTGCAGATGTCATTAAGTTGACATCTGTAAACTCTGATTAAGTTCAAAATCCTAAAGATCCCATATGCTAAAAGTTACATTTTTAGATATCCATTTTTAAAAGCAAGTACTTAATTTCCTCCAAATGGGGACAGGAAAACAGATGAGACATCAACTATTTACTTCCATCGGAAGTAAAAAGTAACCTTTGTTTATAACTGCTGCTTTAGAAAAATATATTGCCCCAATTTTGCCATATTCTTAATTTTAGATCCAGTTCTTTGTATTGCTGCTTTGTTTTAATGTAGACTTACACCACTAGGAGAAGCTTTTTGGGTATTGACAGAAGTGAAATTTGTCACACAATCACCTCCCTGAAAGTGCTCTACAGCCATGTCACAACACATGTGCATGGCTGCAGAGTGATTTAAAAGAGGCCAATCCTGTTCAAATTAACCTTCATCTAATAGGGATCAGACATTTCTGGAAATAAAATACTGAACACTGAATGTGTTCAGTTCAAAGCAGAGCACCTTAAGTAGCTTTTGCAGTCCCTGCATGCAATTGAAGCTGGGCTGATGGAACCCAGCCCTGTCCCCCATGCTGTCTGCAGGAAGAGAGGAAGAATTGGGGGGGGGGGGGGGAAGGAGAGGAAACTGGGGGCTGGGGTCTTTCCAGACTTAGCTGGAGGGGGCAGGTGGATTGAAGCCCCACTACTGCCTTGTGTCCATCTCCCCACCCCAGCACCCTCCACCTTTTGCTCAGGCTGGGCAGGCAGCACTGGAGCTCGGGGGTGGGGGAGGAGGGAAACAGAGGGGTGACACTGCAGGCAATCAGCTCGTCTGTTGGATTGGCTCCAAAATGAAGCTCAATCCCCTCTCTCCCCCAACAGTGAACATCTGTTGGGTGTGGGGAAGTGGCTCAAACTCATGGCATTTTCTGTGAAGCTCTCTTTAAGTCTTCAGCACAAACTACAGTCTATATTTTTTTCTCTCATACCTTCACCTGATCTGTAAAAGTGTTCCATCTCACGCTGAAGTGTACACTGTGACTAGTAGCTGACTTGTGACTTTATAGGAAAATTGTTGAACATACCATGGGAATAGGAAACTGTCCTGCATCTGGCACACAAAATGCTGCACAGAAATATTTTTTGTTTAGTAGGTGGATGAGTCTTTCAAAATGTTTCCCAAGACAACTTTCTTTCTCTTTAAAGCCCTGTAATGCCTCCATTTAAAATGTGTTCGGTTGCTGGTTCATGATCCATGGTGCACCACAAACAATAATGGTTTAGCTCATCTCAAGTACAAATTGCTGTTGCAAAATGCATAATGTGGTGTTTATATTTCAGTACTGTTATTTATTGTTTTTATTACTACTATTGTTATTATTACAATGTACCATAGTAGAGAAAAAAGCCTCATAATATTTTCTTTGTGGAAAAATATCACAACTATATCCTCTTAACAGTGGGTTGTTGACTTAGAGGAGATCAATATAAGAAAAAGTATTTCAAACACAAATGCTCCTGAAATAAATTCTAGTATAAAAAAAAAAAATATAATATAAGGTTGGTTGTGAGGTATGTAGAGAAGGCAGCTTTGTAATTGAGTGACTTATATTAGAAAGTTCAGTACAGATGTAAATAGCTACCAACTATGTTAAATAAACCATGCCTAGAACTAAGAATCTCCGGTCAAACTTTCCAAATTTAAATGGCTAAAATTAGAAACCTAAATGCAAGTTACTTTATTTTCAGGAATGTTTAAGTCAGTGGCAGTGCTGCAGGCTCACAGAATCTATGCTAAAGGAAGCGTTTCTTATTTATTTACTTAACTTCAGCCAACTATTTTTTGCAAAATGGAGTTCAACTTTATTTTTACATTATGGGCTGGATCTTACATACATTTTGCTATCAGAAATTGTCATAAGCCCAGTATTAAGAATGCCCTGGGATGATTCCCAGTGCATTCTGAACCTACAACATTTCTAAAAAAGAAAATACTAGTTAACATATATGCCACCTGAACCTTAACTCTGACCACTAAAGTTGTCAGTAGCTGCTAGAAACTGTGTGGGCTTAAGATGTGTTTATTTTATTAGGCATTGGGGTGTGCAAAGCAAGCCCTATTTGATTTGGATTTGGCCTGATTGGGGACAGGGATTTGATTTGGTGGTTCGGATTACTGTCCCTGATTCGATTCAGCTGAATTCGAATCTGAAGATTCAATGCTGATTTGGAGAAGCAGCAATTTGGACATAGACACAGCTTTAAATGTTTTTTATACATACCTTGAGGTACCAGCATGGCTCAAGAACACTGCGATGCTGGGGCAGATGGAATGTCCCACAGGAGTGCGGGAGACCCCCCATGTGCTCGGCAGTGAACCTGGAAGTAGACCAGAAGTACTTCTGGTCCACTAGGGCGCATGCAGGGGTCTCCACCCATGCCCTCCCAGCTCAGCAATTGGCCATGGTAACCTCGGGTGTCCCCTCAGATGCAGGAGGCACCAGTAACTGAGCTGAGGGGTATGGCGGGGGCCCCCCATGTGCTCCCTGGTGGACCCGGAAGTGGACTGGAAGTGCTTCTGGTCAACTTCTGGGTCTGCTGCTGAATGTGGTGGGGAGCCCCTCTCCCCCCCCCTCGCACTTCTGTGGGACACTCCATGCATCCCAGCATTCGCAAGCTTCCTGCTACTTCGAGGTATGTAGAAAAAACATTTAAAGCTGTGTCTATGTCTGAATCTCTCTGAATTGATTCAGAGGGTTCCGATTCAATTCAGGGAGATTAAAGGGTCCTCTGATTCAATTTGGATTTGGAGATTCAGTCACCAAATTGGGCTGAATCTCCACCAAATTAAATCAGGGACCAAAGCTTCGCACAGCCCTATTAGGTATAGCTGTAGTTAGTGGTGTTGAGGACAGTTAGTCCAGAACAGGTAGGAAGAGCTATTTGATCTGAAAGAAATTGGTTATGGGGACTGCCTCTCTCAGTGCTTCTGACCTTCCTTGTGTATGATCAAAGAAAAGGGGTGCATATGTTCCTTGAAGGATCTCCTGTGCCTTATTTCAGCACTAACTGTTCTAGGTCATATCAGTAGTGGTCCAAATAGGAGTTCTTCACATCAGGACTGTTAGCTATGAGGTGGGATATTGGAGTTATCTGTCATTTTAATGATAGGCAAGTGAAAATATAATGTCAGATAAAATCCTGTATGTAGGAGTGAATACATTGCAACATTTAGCAAACCTGGAGTTGATTCTGGGGGATAGGGCCATTCTTTGAATGAGAATAGGCAAAAGTAGCTCCTTTTAAGAACACCACATATAAACACAAATTTTGAGAGCCAAAATTAAATATGGATCTCTTAAGACCTCCTCAGATGTACTTTCCATCGTACTACACAGAGACTATGCGTTTCTCAAATATTCTTTCCCTTTGTTACAGTGCAAAGGGATTAGGGTCATGCTTTGAAACATTTGGGACATAAACTTTCTCTTGGATCAGGTAAAAGAAGCTGTAAATAGTCTGTGCACCAAATTCTTCTCAGTTTTGTCTTATTCTGGTCACAATGATTCGATGCATCTGGGAGAATGTGTTGGTTTTTTTTCTCCCCATGAATCTACCATTTTTAAAATTCCTTTAACCTCCTATGAGTGAGTAAATGTGGAACCCTGGCCAGAGGATGGGGCAATTAAAGAAGGGAAGACTCACCTCAGGGAGTGCTGAGGTCTTGTATCCCACTGCAGTGATGCTGTAACATTTTCATACCTGATGCTCCCTCCGGAATGGAGGAAGGAGCCCATGGCCAGAGACTTCAGGGGCAGCAAAAGAAGGATGCCAGAGGACTGAAAGGCAAAGCACTTCCATGGTTTGCTGGGACCAGAAGCAGCAATTCTCCTGCAGGCAATGTGCCCACCTCAGAAAGGTGATTGGAGGATTGCCCCACTTTGTCAGTGAAGGTAGTGACAGCATGCTGCGGAGACAGAAGGCTACTGACCCAGGCAGAAGGGGCACAGCAGCCTGAATGCACCCAGGATTGGAGCAACCCAGCTGAGAGACCAGACAGCTGGTGAGTGCAGTGGGCAGATTATTTGGTTCCTGTTTTTTCTTTCCTTCTCTCACCCTCCTGGTAGATCGTCTCAGTAAGTAGAAGGGGACTTCCCAGCCCCACAAGCAAGGCTTAGTGTGGGGAAAACTGAATCCAGAAGGGGCTGAAGGATGGCACCAGTAAAAGAGGGGCCAGCACAGCTGCATGAATTATCTTTGGGGGGGGGGGAGGGGTTGTTTTCTCTGCTTGTTTCTTGTGTATTAGTGGGAGAGGCCCAAGGACAAATACTCCAGACTGAGGGGTGGCCCCACAGCCCAGGACTCACTGACAGTGAAACAAAGGGCCCCATAAGTGTTGCCTCAAGTGGGATCAATACTTGGTGAGCTGGCATTCACTGCCTACCCATCACCAGCCCTCAATGGCTGGCGGGGGAGAGACTGTTGGGGTAGATTTTCCATCCGAGCCCTAATAGGTGGGGCTGGGACTTAGTGAGTTGAACCTTACTGAACAACCCTGACTGGCTTGGCCTAGGCAAACTCAGCCCAATCGCCAACCTCTCAGCTCAGGTCATTTTTCAACTGTGTAATCGCTGAAGTGGTATGGACGGGGGTGTAAGGCAAAGGAGGAGCTCCCTGAAGACCTTAAGTGGGACAGAGGCTGTCTACACACAGATGGAAACTGTCAGCACACACCAGCTCCCAACCAGTTAAGCATCCCATAAAGTTGTGGCAGATGATAGAGCAATCCATCAAAAATCATGGATATCCACATCCCTCACTGGACCCCATGAAGATATGGGTACCAACCCTACCAGGTGAATCATCGACACCTCCCTCTAGCTTAACATCCTCTTTTGATCCCTTGAAAACATTAGCATTGTTTAAGCCATTAGCACAATAAAAAGTATGCTCTTTACTGTTGAATACTTCTGTTACTGTGTAGACATAACATGAAACTGCTTATCTCGGTTATGTAACTTGACCTGTACTTCAAACAGACCCCTTGCCTTCACCCCACACATGAGATGTCATGTACCTTAACTTTGTATGTATACTGGTTCTCAGAAGTTTAAATTTGCATTATCATCAGAGGTCTTCCCAGTTCTGACTTGTAGATGACAGGGAGAGGGCTTCAGACAGCACCAGAAAAACATGTCTTCCAACCTCTAGCACAAAGAGGAGAAAGACAGGCCACATGCATCTATTTTCCTGAGGCTGCCAGTCCTGCCTCCACTTAAATCTCCAAATTTGCAGATGATACCAAATTATTTTGCGTAGTTAAGCCCCAAGCTGATGGAGAAGAGCTGAAGAAAGCTCTCACGAAGCTGAGTGGGCAAAAAAGTGCCAGATGGACTTCAGTGTCAACAAGTGCAAGACAAAGCAGCTGGGGAAAAAAACCCTCAACTATGCATTCATAATTCAGGTTTCTGAACTAGCCCTTTAGGACTTGGGAAAGAGAGCTTAGTGTCATTGTTGATAGTTCTGAGAAACCATCAGCTCAGTGTGCAGCAGTGACCAAAAAACCCAAACAATAAAATGTTGGCCATCATTAAGAAGAGAATAGAAAACAAAACAGACAACATCATGACATTATACAGATTCATAGTGCTCCCAAACTTTGAATATTGTGTATAGTTTTGGTCCCTTCATCTCCACAAGGATGTAATAGAATTAGAAAAGGCACAGAGAAGAGCAACCAAAACAGGTGACGTATGGAGAAGTTGCCATACCAGGATAGACTAGAAAGGCTATGGTTCTTCAGATTGGAAGAGAAGGCTAATAGGAAATGATAGAGGTCTATAAAATCATGAAGGGTGTGGAGCATGTGAACAGGGAACTGTTCTTCACCAATTCCCAGAATACTAGAACTAAAGGTCACCTGGGGAAATTAGTAGGCGGAAGGTTTAAAACTAATGTGAGAGTACTTGTTTTACAGAATGCATAGTTAACTCATGGAATTCATTATCACAGGAGGTGGGGATCCCCGACATGGGCTGATGTGTCAGCACCAGCTGTGGCCCTGGACTAAAGGAACTGTTCCCCTGCAATTGTGGGGAAAGGGCTAAGACAGCACTGGACCATGCTGACGGGTGAGAGAGGGGAATTCCTCCTCTAGCTGAGTTCAGGGGACCCTGCCCATGGTGGGGGAACCCCTGCTGAGGCACAGGTTCCTCCCACAATGGTCCTGGACTGGAGGGCCTGTTCCCCCACTGCAGAGGGACAGGAACTAATCAGGGATGGGCCCTGTTTGACTGCATGTGGGTGTTCTTGACACTGCATAGCAAGCTGGGAGGCACGCTTTAGCGCCACCTCACTTCTGGTCTCGGCTGCTGCAGGCATCTTGCCACCTTTCTGGATTCAAAAGTGAAGATCGGTTCATTTCATTATTGATTCAATCTACGCAGCTTAGAGAAATCTGCAAAGATTGAATTGATTAAGCCGCTGGCTTTTTGGCTGCCTGCATTTAGCCTTAAAGTCATGTTTCCAAAGTAATGTATCAAAATAAAAAAACTCTTGTCTATTCAGTATTTTTCCTTGTTTTTTTACAAGTTGCTAGTCACTGAGCAATTTTAAACTCTTGTCTTTTGTCTAGAACAGCAAATGGCTCTTGTGTATGTGCTTTTAAGTTTTGTATGTTGACTCTCATGTATGTTTTTCTTCCATGGCTATTGGATAGGTACATGAATTCACAAGCAGGTATCTAGGTTTGAAAAATTCAAAAGTAGGGGAAAAGGAACTTACACAAAGACTTGTCAAAGAAAAGCACTTTGCATATTTCTTTTTTATCACGTATTGCTAGGAAGAAATAAAGATATTGCATTTTGAAACTATGATTCACAGCAAATAACCCATTATCTTCAAAACAATATGCAATTATTCAATATAGAAAAATGCAGCTTTTAGTTGCTTCTGTCTTTTTAAGCTTCCCAGCTCTAGCTAATGTCTGATATTGATTCTGAATAATTTAAATGGCAATAAAATTGGGTTTTCATGACAGTCAATCAGAGACATTTTATATTTAATGTTCATTTAAAGAAACATAGTGCCTTCTTACCTTCTGAATTTCAAAGCCATTAAAGTAATTGCAGGTCATTAAGCTAAATTTCTTTGAATAATCAGGACAGTTAATCTAATTCATGCACCATTCAAAACGGTGGACAGGAAAGACTGGGATGCTCAGCATGGATTTAAAAAAGTCACAAGATGGATTTTCAGCAGCAGTTATCAGAATTTCTTCATAAAAGATTATATATATATATAATATATATAGTGTTGGATCATTAAGAACTTTTTTAGATTATGTTTATTGCTTTAAAAAGTATGACATGTTAAGATAATGTAAGAAAAGAATAAATATACTAACTTCTGTGGAGCTGAAGATGGGAGACTGACTGACTGACTGCACAAGAGCACCATGAAAGCCCAAGGAAACGTTCATTTTTTTTAAAATATGACAGAAGGTCACCAAATTAATTAAATGATTGTGTTTTGCACAGTCACTAACACCCTAGAATGCATGGGAGGGAACTGGTAAATATCACACTATAATGGCATCCATCTGTTGTAATGTTTGGCCATGGTGATAGTGAATGACACATGGGCTGTGCCCAGTGTTCAAGTAATGTATGCTTTCCTTCTTCATAGCATCAAAGTGTCCCTTAGAGGATAAACTCTTAAATGGCTTCTTAAAAAAAAGTCCCACTCAGCCCTGTCCAACTTCTTGGTAGTGGGAAGTAGTGGCTTTACAATCTAATAAAGTGTTGCTGGTTCTGGATTCAGGATTTGCAGATTTGAAATGATGAAAAAATGTAGAGAAGTGCTATTGATATCCATCTGAACAAGAAAACAAAGACTGTTGAGGCCATATATCTCAAAATAATAATTGGTTACTTGAAGCTTGCTGGTCAGTATAACAATTTCATCACTTACCACTGTATCAGAGCCTTTCAGAACTACCTACCTGTGACTAGAACTCATATGCAACATCAGTGTCTTGAGTTACAAATGGCTTGGTGGTATTTTTTTTCCCACTGCTGAAGCCACCTCAGTCTGCTTAAAGCATAAAATGCTACACATTATTCTTTTTGCAAGCTCTGTCTTCTGGATCAACATCATCATTTACCACAATATTTCAGAATCAGGCAGGCATAACAAAAATGGAATTGCATCAAATAATCTTCTGTGCATGGTCTTAAATGATTCCACACCTTCATAACAATAGAGTGAAATAAAATTAAGTTTAAATCTATTTAGAGATATCACTATTAGGGCTGTGCGAGGCTTTGGGCCATGCTTTTGATACGGAGAAGCTTTGGACACTTTGGCATCTGAAGCAGAATGTCCAGGTCGAAGTGCTGGCTTCTTTAGGCTTTCTGAAGCAGTTTGGAGCTTCTGAACCGCTTTGGAAAAGCTTCGGAGCTGCTTCAGAGATCCGACCATAAGGTATAATGGGGAATCAATGAAATATCTATAACTTGGTTGTTTTTTGTTTGATTTGGATGAAACTTGCAAGAGTGGTAGCTCCTAGTGAGGATACAAGGCCTTCCAAGTTTCAAGAAGATCGGTGCAGGGGTTTGGGGGAAACTGCACCTCAAGCTGCTGATAGGCAAACTCATGACATAGATGACCCTGTGTGTGTTAAGGCACAGCAGGCTGAAAGCTGCAGGGATGGTGGCCCCTGATGAGGCCACAAAGCCTGCCAAGTTTCAAGGAGATAAGTGCAGGGGTTTGGGGGAAACTGCACCTCAAGCTGTGGACAAGCAAAACTCGTGACATGGGTGACACTGTGTGTGTTAAGGCAAAGCAGGATGAAAGCTGCAGGCTTTTTTCCATAGTAAAACATTGGAAACAGTTGGGACAGCAATGGCCAAAAATAGATCTTTTCATCCAACATGTGTCTAAGTTCATAGTTCATCAGGACTATTTTAATTTTATTATTCATTATGTCGCTGCCGAGAGCCGCGGCGTGGGGTTCGGGGCCGTAAGAGCCCTAGTTGGCGGGCGGGTACTTGTGACTCTTGGAGTGGAATCAGTTACTCAAGCATTTTGATTGAACAAAAAGCTTGTTTACTTACACTGCTCGTACAGTGCAGGCCAGAAGCTTGCTTTGATTACAGTTGTAAACAAAACTTGGGTCGGGCAGAAATTACAGAGTTCGTTTGGTCGGTCTGCAAATGTGTTCGGGGTGTTCGAGCTGGCAGTCGTCTTACGTCTCGGGTGGGGGTGTGCTAGGCCCCCTTGGGTCGGTGACGGGGAGTCCTTAGTGGTTGATCAGGCCGCTAAGTTCGCTCTGAAACACGCGTGGAGTTTGCTAGGCTCCACAGTATACTCAGAGGTCTCCACGAGGTGTGTGTGGAGTTCTCCAACTTGGGCGGAAACTGTTTCAACCTCTTATATGGCTAGCAAGCCAATCGCTAGTCGCCATGTACGAATAATTTAAAACTGGCCAATAATAATGTGAATTTGTATATGAGTGGTTTTGATATCTTTTATTAGACCAACCCAAATGGTTGGAGAATAGTTATTAAGCAAGCTTTCGGGTTCAAAAACCCTTTGTCAGGCTAAGGACGCTGCAGCAGTTGCTGCGTGCTCTTCCTGGATGGAATGAGTGGTGGGAACTTTTTTCTAAACTGTAATTTTCCACTATTGTAGCATTTGGTTACTGGGTTCAGGCATAGCGGAATTTTCCTCCATGACCTAGTTACTGCCACCAGAATGATTGACAGCAAAACTATGCCATATGTATCGAAGCCATGGAATTTTCCTCTGTGCCATGTCATTTCTCCTCTGGGCTATACCAATTCTCCTCTGGGCTATACCAATTCTTCTGTGTGCTATAGGCATCTAATTAATGGGTTCTGACACATTAGTTAACTCTGTCCAGATTAAACTGTTAGTAAACTTTCAGTAAAAAGGCATGGTTAATTTGGAATTAAAGATAAACATAACAGTTTGCATGTATTCATAACAAAAGTAAATAACAATAAGAATTTGGTAAAACATTTGTTTTGTCTTTCTTTTTTTAAGGGGTACTCCATTTTTTTATTCTCCAATGGCCAAGTTTTCTCTCAAACTGAACAATGGGTTCTAGTCTAGATTCTCAAAATTGGCCTTGAAGTTTCTGCACATTCAAATTTGTCTATACATACCAGTACATATAATCTACTGCATATATTACCAATTTGGATTTAGGCCCATACTTTGATCTTAAGACATGTGTAAGTCAGGTTTACATGTTCCTAAAAATATAGATCTACACCTTCAGTTCATGTACAACATCATTAAGGCTTAAAAAATGTCAAAGACTTGAATCTTCTTTTGAAGTTGACATTTAATTTTAAATTGTCTCAGAATAATACACCTGAACTTGATCACACCTATACTAATATGTATGACATAAAACTCTACAAAAGTCAATGGGAGTTCTGATTTTACACAAGATTTGCAAAAATAACTTCAGTGGTGTTACTAGTCAATCACACAAGGATAACTGATATCAGCCTGGGACCTGTAAAGTAAGAATGTATGTTAAAAAACAACCCTAAGACAATTCTTCTTGAAAATACAGTTCATGTTTGGTCTGTGAAATGAGTTGGAAGAACAGATCTTGTTGGCTGAGCTGATTTGGAGCTTCTGTTGTATCCTACAAACTTGCGATAACAGTCACTTTGAAATTTAGTAGTGTAATTAGTTTTTAGTTTAGCTAGTTTAATTCATTTTTGGCATGTGTGACATTCTCTTTTCAATGTTTGCAGATGCTAGATATTCCTGAAATACAGGGTAATGCACTTTGCTCAACCCTTTTTTTTGGCAGCATCTTAAAAATAGGGCAAAAAATTTGCTTTATATGTTTTTTTTAATCCATTATCAGAAAAAGTAAGTTTCAATAATCATGTGTAAAGACAGTAGTAGAGAAGTCCAAAGGAAATACTTCTCCTTTATCAGCCAGCGGATTCAAAGAAACCATTAAACATATGATTGAGTCTATTCCTATTAAGGAAAGCACTTAAGCACTTGTTTAACTAATTCCTGAATAGGAATACTGTCTCAGATTAGTATGTAGAGAGGGTGTTGTACTGTGTGATCTTGGGGGGGGGGGGGTCAAACCTGAATTATGATCTAATTCAGTTAAGCTTTTGAGGAGTGTGTTTTTTGTGTTAAAGCATTTCCTATTCATTTTTCTTTTACCCAAGCTATGTACAACCTGATCAAGTACTGAAACTATATTATAAACTCCATGAAGAGTGGTTGGTACTGAAGTATAATTATCATTACATAACATAGCTGACAGTACTTGGCTTTTGCTAATGCCTGAGTTACTCATTCTATTGAAATTTGTGGTTTAAATGTTAAGGTTCCAGTGCTAGCCATGAGTTTTAGTGAACTTGCTTGTAATTTGATTTACTTTCCTTGCCCCAAATTAAGGACTGGCTTCCCAATTAAAGTTGATTGCTCAGTGACCAGTTACTCCTGATTTTAAGTTGAGAGTGATGTTAATTTTTTAGAATACTGCTGAGTGTCCATCAACTTTTGTAACCCACTGCCTTTATTCCTCATAAAAAAAAAAAAAAAGTGTTTTGCATTCCATTATGTTCAAAGTATAGCCTTTTTAATCTGCATATTTCTTGCAGGCTATGCTGGCTTATTTCCACTGGAATATATTAGAATAGAAAAGTATTAAAAATATTGATTTATCATTTATAACGCTGAAGTGATGTATTGAAATGAAATTTGGATGCTCTCCAGCCCTCCAATAACTTTGACATTATTGGACAAAACTAGATGATCTCATTCTAATTAATATGCTAGTTTCATGTGAAAAGTGTGGAGAGAATGGATCAGAAAAAGTCCGTCAAAAATGGTGTCTTGATACTGAAAGCTGTCAAGCACTGTAAGCGTTAAAATGCTGCCACCTTGCATTTTAAGCCTTGAATAGAAAGATATCATTTCACGGTTTCTGTTGTTTCATGCTGTTTTGTTGTGGGTTTTTTTTTTTATTTCAGCATATATGGGAATATACATCTGAAAGCAAGACACCCATTTGTACCCTGTATGAGTGCCCATAGTTACAAATATTTTCTTTTTTGTGGTTTCATGGTTTGCAGGGCAAGTGACAACAAGAACCACTTACTATACTTAGGGGCATCTGGAGACAGAGGAATGCAAGTCATTCATGTTACTTGTGAAATCTGTAATCCTTTCTTGCATTTCAGCATGTGTGCATTATGGCATCTCCAGCAATATGGCAACATAAAAAGAAAGGCATTTAAAATACTCCTTTATGCACATATATTTTGGTCTCTATCCATCTACTTAGCTTTTTTTTCATACCAACTGATTTAATCTTCATTGGATAGTACACTTTGAATCTACATTAGCTTTCTTTAAAATACTGTGCATTCTCTTGTCCATTAGGCTTCTCAGGCTTACCTTCCTCCTTTTTGTTTTTTTGTGTGTAGAAGTTAATGGAGGAAAACTGCCTGTCATCAGATTTATGCAGAGTTGAGAGTGAGTGAATGCTGCCATCACTGAAGTTGCCGTCTATTTCACATTGATTGAGCTTCCTGGGCTTGAGGGATTTTTGCAGGGCTGAGTTTTTATGGTTGATATGCTTTTGGTCATTTGTCATAAAATCATTCTATCCAAGCTGTTTACTGGTCTGAATGCTTAATTACTGCAGTAGCAAGAGATGGCATGAGTTTTAGTTTTGACTGAATATTCATGTAAGAATGTTAAGTAGTTGGTAATTATCTTCTTTTAGCTCCTGTGTGGAGCACCCATTTTATATATTTAAAAGAAATCTGCCCATAATAGGAAATGTGCATTTTTATACCTTATCCAAATAATAATGCATCCATCATTTTACATTCAGAATTTTTAGTGCAAAATAGGACAGATTACATTGTGTATATATAATGGCCATATGAATTGTGCACACTTTAAGAAAGCTGTCTTCCTCTCTGACCACTGATAAGAGCTTTTAACAGTTAAGCTTAATCTTCAACTAATTTCCAAAAAGTCTGTTAAATGCTATTTGTTTCTACTCAAAATGAAACTTGTATGCCTAAAAGCAGTAAAAAGAAATACCTATATGAAAGTAACAGTAAAATCTCATTGCTGTTTTTTAATACTGTAAATCTAATCTGTATTTGAAGGGTAGTGGTTTGTTTGTTTGTTTGTTTTTAATTTTCTGACTATTGAAAATGTGTAATTTCCACATTTATTTAGATCACTACTTTTATTGCCCTCCCCCTTCCTCTTTCTTTATTACCATTTCTATTGCTTGGCTGGAAGGAGGATTTTTTTCTTCATGTTTTTCTTCTCCACCCCTTTTTTTATCTCTCAAAATTTGCTGCTGTAGTTCTAGCACTGTTATATATTTGAATGCATTTCTTCATTGTCATATAAAGGCACTTTACTTTTTCAGTGCAAGTATATTTTTTATCAGAAGAAATGCATAAAAGCTGAAAATGAATGTTTTAATGCCAAGGTGACTTGTCAGTGTAACCTTAAATATTTACTACAGTTTTGATGTTTCATTTATCTGCAAGTCAGCAGGGCATTCTGTTGTTTCAATTTTTCATTGTGTTACAATGCAACCCATTTAAATTTGCCTTAAAGAACTAGAACTATTTCATTTAATCCCATTACTGTGAACAGGAAACTATAGCATGTACTATTTTCTTGTTGCTTTCTTTTGTTTTACTAAAAAAAGCCCCTCCCCCCCTTAAAAAAAAACCAAAAAAACTATCACCCTTATTCTAAGCTATTACACTTAAAGTCATCTGGATTCCTTTAGGGCTGCCAAAAGGTGAAATTGACTTTTTGAGAATGTATTGCTGAAAACTGCAGCCTTAGCAGTTTTTCAAGTAGAAACATCCTGTGTGTTAAGACTGAAAGGGACAATTTACAGCCAGTTTCAAATTGTTAGCTGAGGTTAGGAATCAAAAGTTCAATAAGTGTCCACTTCTGCAATCACATCAACCTTGTTTAGATGACAGTGCACAATAAGGTGACTCATAAGAAGTGGACACTGGGGAAATGTCTTCCTGTTTTGACCACAGATGTCCTTTGGATATGTGGCCCATGATGAGTACTAGGCATATTTTCAAATTAAGTGTTGTCATTATAACATGGACAAATATTAAGGTGTTTCAGAAAAAGCCCCTCTAAATACAAATGCATCAAGTAGTAGCCTTACCTATTAATTTATTATCAGTTCATTATACTAGTACTACCTGAACTCACTTTATCTTCTGTGCATAGGGTTTACTGAAATAGTAATCAGCTGTTTATAATTTTTCTCTGAAAATGGCTTCTATTTATTTTATTCATTGAGAAGCAATTGACCTAAGTGATTCAGTGTAGGCAACAAAATGGCAGATTTTGCAACTTGTAAAGGTGTGGAGGGATATTTTTGGCCATTCTGAAAAGTAAATTCCAATCCAAAAGGCTGAGCAGACTGTGATATAATAGATGCTTCAACAAAGCAGATGTATTTATCACTGCAGTGAAAGCTACTATTGACAAATTACAATTGAACCCAATTTACACAACTATTAAATTGGATGTACTTAATTGGCATGTAACTCTTGTCTGTTGTATTTTTATGTAATTTTAAAATGATCCAAAAGAATACCATGTACAACAATATTAGTATGAAGGATGCTCTAACTTGAACCAAAAAGCTTGCTTTTGTAGGAATCATAGGTGGTTCATATTTTCCCAATGAGATACAGAGAATCCACTTTCTATCTAAATTGGAAAGTGTATATAAGGCACTGATGAGAAACATGTATGTCAGCGAATTACTGTGTAAACTCAAACCTGTGTCAGCTGACCCTCTGATTCAAACTTATTCAGCAAGAGGAAACTGTTGGCGTGGAAATCTTCATATACTGGTATTTCTATAAAGCACATTAAATTCAGTTCTTCACTCAAAACCTTTGGAAAATGATTAGTGAGTATAATGCATACTTACCATGTTGTTTTGAGTCCAGGGATGTTTCTATGATATTGATACAACATATGAAAAAGACAGATGAGACTTCCATAAGGCAGCTTTCATATTTTCTAGCATAGTGATGATTCTGGCATGCTTGAGCTGCAAATTTGATTAGATTTTTTTTTGTATGCCAAGGTAGTATACGTTTCAGTATGGGCAATTTGTAGACTTGGTCTGAATATCTTTGGATGGTTAGTTAGTTTGTTTAACATAAAATGCTCAAGTTTTCATCCAGGAACAGGGAAACTAGAAGTTCTCAGCTGAAAACTTAACACCAAATGTTTTCAGCCTAAACCTTTCAGTTGTGGACAAAAGCAATTGTTTAAATAATTTGAAGATTGTATTTCTCTTATCTATATTAAGTATGCCAGCATTACTGTATTTTCCCATATACAATACACCCCCAAAAATATGCACCTTGTTTTGGGGAGCCAGAATATAGAGAAAATGATTTTTCCAGTCATGGTCAGCTGTTTGACAGAGTAAATTCTGGGAACAGTGTCCAGGAAATGTAATATCTCAGGAGATATTCTGGGGGAATGGAGGCAGAATGCAGCAGTAACTTCCTGGTGTTAGCTGCCTCACCTAAATTATTTCCTGGGATGCTTCAGTTCCTGGACATTTATGTTTTCAGGAGGACTTTGTATCATGCAAGGTTAGGTCCTAAACCCTTTCAAGGGTAGTAGGAAGACTTATTTTTTTTTAATTATAAGTAGTCTTTTATATAACTTCCTATAAATAAAGTGAAAAGCCTCATCAAGGTACTACCAGCTGCTCACTTACTGCTTCAAATACAATCCACAATGCTTACTCAATAGCCACAGCTGTGAGGAGGTTAATACAGGACTCCCTTCCTTCAACTTGCTGAGTCAAACAAGCAGCAGCCATCTTGGCAGCTGCATGTCATGCAGTGTCTGCAGGCTTGCTGCTTTTCCAGGGAAGAAAACAGCTTCCCCACTGTGCATCCCAAGGTAACCTTAAAAATGAGCCTAACTTTCTTCATGTTTATACTAGTCTGGATCTAGCACAAATCTGTTACAGTCCAGCAAGTTACTCTGCATGAATACTGATGAAAACAAAACTAGAAGTTGGTACAACATGTGTTTAAATGCATTAGTTTTAATTTTTCCCAAGTTAATTTCAGGACATTTAATATCTTTCAAAAATTCTTCTTCCGTTTATGTCCTTTAATTTCCCTTGGTTTTTGACCATGTGTTGTCTCCTCTTTAATTTTTTAGTTGATGAGAGGGATAGATGGCTGCTATCTTGCATTTTAAAATTGTCCATCTGTCCTCCTCCAAGTCTTGCATAGCTGTGCTTTGGAATAACTTAGCAGATGTGCCTGTTTTTGTTTAAGCCACATCACTTATGGAGATTTGCCATGCATATTACCTTTTGAGTTTGCAGTTGGCTTGTTTGGTCACTATATAGTTTTTTCCATTTGACAGATTATCAATGAAAGGTACTTTTACATACAGGTACACATGTAACTAATAAAATTTGGCATGATGGATACTCTGCATTCTCCACTGCATTATTTCTTATAATCCTCCCCCCCCCCCCAATACGTTATTATAGTTACCCCTTAGAAGATTTGGTGAAAAAGTCTAAAGCAATAGTTTCCTTGTTTAGTGTAAGTTCACTTTCATGGTCCACTCAGAATCAGTTGCAGTTTACTCATTTTGCAACATGAAAGGCTGGACTGAGGTCTGTAGAATGTCGGTATCCTGTTCTTTTCAAAAGCTACAGTGCTTGAGCACAAACTAGCAGCTGGGTGAAGGTTGGGGGAGAGGGGTAGGATAAGAAAAAAAAATGGTGGTAAGGATGGTGAAGGCTATAGGACACCATTACAACCTGTTTTCCTTCCTAGTACTGGAATTGTTTGTAGCTGTTGTTTGGTCTCGTCTTGTTGGCAATTGTAGCTGCTTCTTGTTATTCACAACTTGCATTTGGTCCTCTCAAACTTAGAAGCTGATCATTTGCCAGTTGTTTCAATGACAGTTACAACATTGTCCTTTATACCAATTATCCCTGTGTGTGGAGTTTTTTTTTTTTTTCCTATGTCATCCCTAATGGTCATGGCAAAACAGAGTATCTTCAATAATTGGAGATTCAGCAGACTACCTAGCTGACATATTGCAAACATTGTTATTGATTTACATGTATAAGTACTAGCAAGAAAAGAGATCTAGTGCTAAAGGATGAGTCATTTTCTCTCTCTACTACCTGTGACAAGTAGAACCCAATCTGATCAAAGCCCTTCTTCCATTTTCATTTATCACACTCCATTTTCCTTCATTGATCCCGGAATGCCAGCTTGTTGCTGATCCTAACATTTCATATTAACCGGTGTAAGAATAAATGAGTTTTCTGGAATCTTTGCTTTCTTTCCTTCCTTTCTTTACTTCCTTCTTTCCTCATCTTGAGCATTCTTTCTTTTTCAAAATCATGGCCTCCTTACAGCTTTCAGACCACCATTGTCACTAGTTCACTCCTTTGCTGGTGATTTCAACTACATTTGATTCTTTGTTTCAGTTAGATGTCCGGTCTCAAGTAGAATCTCTGATTTCTCTGATGCAGGCCACGGCTTTCTTTAGGCACAACTTTCTTTAGTCCCAGTGAAGGATGTTTACTCTGTTAACCTGGTTTCTGAGCATGACCGGTACATTTATTAAATAGCAGAAAAATAGGGCTGGAAGGGATCTTTAGAGCTCATCTAGTCCAGCCCCCATCTGAACACAGTATTGTCTCTGTTGAGGCCACTCCAGACCAATGTTAATCTAAACTCCACTTAAAAATTTACAGAGATGGAAATTCCACAGCTTTTAAAAATAACCTCTTTAATCCTTTTCCACCTTCATAGTTGGCAGTTTCATACTGATGTCCAACTTTAATCTCCCTTGTAACAATTCAAGTCCATCACTACTTGTTTTGTCCCCTGTGGACACACAGAACTATTGATTGCTATTTACTTTAAAATAACTCATCTCATATTTCAAGACTGATATCAATTTCCCCCTGTCATTACTTTCAGATAAGGTAATTTTACAGGATTCTTACATTAAGTCATAGATGGATGAGCACATGCAAAATTTTAAAATATATATTTTCCTTCTTTTTTTTTGTAATGTCATGTGCATAATACCATAATATTTGCTTTCAGTCCTTCCACCAGCAGAAGTTGCTGAAACATATTTAATACTTTGAAAGAGCTACTAAATTAAGTGATTTTTATACAGAAAAGTAATACCTAATGTGCTACTACACTCTCAAATATTTGTAGAAAAATAGTCTTGTACAATGCAAAGCAAGAGAATAAAGAGCACCCCTCACCAGTATAAAATCCAAGATATGTTCCTGGAGATGAGTACCTCTGAACATGGCCCTCCATGTTGCATCTTTTCCCTGTTCAGATTCACAGCTACTTCTAGTGCCAAAAAGAGCTACAAAACAGGTTTTGTCTTTTGTCCTCCAAAATAAATATTAGTAGGCACATCTACACGTACAATAAAGTCTGAATCAACTACAATGCCGTTTAAGCCAGAGTTAACTAATTCTGATGCTGTTATGCACCTATGGTGCCAAAGGATCACTTAAGCACAATTAATCCAGAATAAACATGGAATACACCTCACACAATTCAAGTCAACTAAAATTTAACTTTATTAATGCACTAAATGTTATCTTGGTAGTTGAGAGAGAGAGAGACTTGGTTCCAATGTCTCACCCAGTCCCAGATGTTACTCCAGTACAGGGTCTGTACATGGCCAGTCAGCATTCTTGAAAGTAGAGGGTGGTCATCTTTGAGTAATTCTTTTGGCTGTTGTTCAGTCCCAATATTGTTGGAGCATGACACACACTTAACTTCCTTGTCTTTCCCCTTTTATGCTTTTCCTTTAACTTTACTTCTCTGACTCTTTATTTCTGGGTACTGTTGATTGGTTTCCCTATGAGCATCAGACTTTTTATGTTTTTATCCTGTCAGCATATTCCTTTGTTCTTACAAACCCATCACATGCATGCATCATAATTTTGTCTTTTACCAGTGTCTTAATCAAGCACAATCAATCGATTGATTGATTGATTGGGCATGCCCTGCAGTCTTAATCAGTGTCTTAATCAAGCATAGTTAATGACTTGATTGGGCATGCCCTGGACTTTTTACTTGGTCTGTCCATCAAAATTAGAAATTTCAAGGGCTCTGCAGTTGTCCAGTCAGTTCCCTTTTATCACCTTTCATTAACATATCCAGTAATTTCATCCCTCTGATTTAGTCGGTTAGTAACAAATTCAGTTAATTTGAGCTAATATCAAGGCTCGCATTCTACACGCCTATGTTGATAATGCTAGAACATAAGCTGCCTTATTACATTAATAAAAAAAAAAAACAACATAATGTGAAAGTGAACTTCAGGCTAATAGCTGGCAGTGTAGATACAAAATGCAAAAGATAAGTTCAAATACGAATTCACCACTCAAGCAGGTGCAACTAAAGGTAAATGTGACAAGCTAACCTAACACCATCACTGTCTACACATGCATTTAAGCACAGTGATTTACTCTGCCATTGGAAAGTACCACCCATATCTAATGGTGCTATCCAGTGGCACTATCAAGTAGTTTACACTGGACCAGTTGCTGTGCATGTGTAGAGAGTGACACTTTACTGTTCAGTAAATTAGTCTGCTGTGCAGTAAAGCACATATGCATATGTAGTCTACTGTGTAGTAGAGCCCAGGGTGTAGTTTGTAGATCCCATTAATTTTGGCCAGATTTTAAAAGTCCACCAAATCTCTTGATAGCATTAAAAAAAGTTAGGAATTAAGTTAGTAATTATTCTGCTTGTTTCTCTGCCTTCATGCAACTGAATTCAAGCATGTGAACTTCTTACTTAAGAGAGGGGTTTTTTTGTTTAATTATCTTACATCTTGATATTTGAAGGTACCAGAAAGCTGTCCCGGATATTTAGCGTGAATTTTCAGTGGATGGGTATAGAAACTCACTCTCTGTTATTATTCTTAAGTTTGGCCTTGATATTTAAATGTTTCTTTTGACTTTAATATTAGGAACTTTTTTGATGCAACATGCACATTTTCCCTTATCTTTCCGCTCTCTCCCCTCTTTACAGCTCAGAAGCTATGGTTTCATTAAGTCTTTTCCCTTCCCTCTCCCAACAAAAACAAATAGCTATTTTTTCTTTAAAGAAGTCCTAGCATAGACTGTTAAGTAAATGCAAGTTATTGCACATGGTGTTTATGTGCATTGTCACTTCCTGCAGAGTTTTTGAATGAAGAAAAAAACTACATATGCCAAATCAAATACACAAATTTTGGAAGCATTTCCCCTTATCTATTCTGATATTGGATCCTTAGTTACATATGAATTTAAGCAGTGAGAACAAGTGCTTTTGTTTTTGTTTTTTTAATAAATCACATGACATTCATTTTCTCTTTTGTCTGTGCTTATTTCTCTCGCCTGTTATTTTCCATAAGACTGTTTTCAGTTAGTTAGCATTCAGTTCTTCCATCTGATTGGCAAGTTATGTATCTAGCTATGACAACTGGTTGCTAGAACAGGATGGGAATTTTCATCAAATTGTACCAACTGATTAAACAAATTGATGAAATTGATAACATTTTCAAGAAAATCTTTTGGACTCATTTCAGGGAACAGGAAAGGACAATAGTTCAATGTTATATTGCTCTCCATTTGACTATAAAATGTTGTTCCAAATTTTCCATTTGTTTCATTTTCTGTTTATTTTAACTTAAATTTTAAAACTTCCCTTTGTGGTCTCTTAGAATTTGCCCATGTGCTCTCCTACTGAGTACCTATCATGTCCGATTAGCTCTCTATAACCACTTAAAGTCACTATAGAAATTGATCTCTGTTGTCACTGAAGGTTTGTTTGTTTGAAACTGCCTGAAGTAGGCAAAGAAAGCATGGAGGGGGAGAGGGGAAACAAGGAACTTGTAGAGAGGATTATCTAGAAGGTTAGGTATAGAATCATAGAAAGGTTGGTTTGGAAGGGACTTCAGCAGGTTATCTAGTCCAACCCCCTACTCAAGATAGGATTATCCCTCTCCAAACCATCCCATCCCATATTTGTTTAACCTGTTCTTGAAACTATACAAGTCGTCATGTTGCAAGACGTATTACCCCAGAACACCAAGAAACCCTCAGCCTGCCACAGGTAAGCAGGAGGAATATTGTCAATGTCCCACTGCTGCAAGTGTTAAAATATGCTTGAAAGATCCAAGGAACAGGGTAATGGTCCCCACTACAAAAGCTCCATGCCAATATAACCATGGGTAAAATTCCTTCCTGGCCCCAATCGTGTGGTAATTTCATTTGACCCTAAATAGGGGGATGAGACCCTCTAACCAGGAATTGCAAGTTTTAGTCCCAGCAGAAGCATTACTCACCCTAGTCAAAATCCCCAGACTTGGCTGCAGCTAAAACCCAATGCATTTCTGAAGATGAAGAAAACTCCTGACACCTGTAGGAACAGGAGAGGAAAAATAAATACTCAGTCTATGTGGCAATCAGCAAAGCCGATAAGCAAGGAAGAAACCAAATATCCTTCGTGCTGCTCTGTAATCCACAAACAGCAAACATAATTCCCCATATCACACCACCCTATTGGAAATCCTCTCTGCAATCCCATCCCCTCCATAAACTTATCCCAGCTTCTTTAGTCTTCTTTAATGCCTCAGCTAATTGTGAAGCTTTGCTCGATTCTCCTGCTGATGATATGGTCCTCTCCAATAATTATCTTTTAGAACTCATTTTTTGATCTCCCCAGGTATGTACAGATACTACATTTAGATTGACCTAATATGTTAGGTTGATCTAAGTAAATTTTAATTCACCTGAGTAAATGCACTAATTTAGATAAAATCAGGTTAACCCAACCTGGGAAAGGTTTAACCTGATCTTGCAAACACCTGTCCACATTCTCAGTGCAGCCCTGGAGCTAGGAAAGCCAAGCCATCTGCCCCAAACCTGGGACTGTATTAATTATACTTCCCCACCCCTGACTGGGCTATTTTTAGAGCCCCAACTCCCCTTCCCAGCAACCCTCCTCTGTGGAACTGTCCACCTCTCCCCCCAACCTAGGTTACTTGTACCAGTTTCCCCACATGACTCCTGGAAGTGGCTTTATATGCTGCTTCCAAAAGCAGTGACCTGCTATATGCCCCCACTCCCAGTCTAGTTGTAGGTGAAGGAGAAGTCTCCTAGGCTTCCAACAGTTGTTGCCCAGCTGTTGGTCTAGGAGTAGCTATAGGCAACATTTTTTTGGTTGCCCATAGCAAAATCTAACCTTTTTTTTTTTTCCTTTTGAAACTTTAAGTGTACTCTTACTTTTTCCATCCATTACAGTGTTCATTGATTGTTCTCTTTCTATAGGAGGCAGCCATTATGAATGGTAGGCCTGTGCGAGTTGGCAATTATTTGATCTGGCTTCGGATCTGTCTGCTTCGGATGCCAGAGATACGATCCAGAGTTCTAAATTGGGTTTCCATTTCGATCTGGCCAAAGCGGCTCCGAAGCTTCGGAGCCACCTTGGATAACCAGCCATAGGGTATAATGGGGAATCAATGAAATATCTATAACTTTGTTGTTTTTTTGTCTGATTTGGTTGAAACTTTCAGGGGTGGTACCCTATGCTAAAAGCATGGAGACTGCCATGTTTCAAGAAGATTGGTGCAGTGGTTTTGGGGGAACTGTACCCCAAATTCTTGAAAGCAAAACTCATGGATTTGGGGTGCAGTTCCCCCCGAACCCCTGTACTAATATTCTTGAAACTTGGTAGGCTTTATGCTCTTAGCTGAGGCTGTCACCTCTGCGAATTTCATCCAAATCAGACAAAAAATAACATTATAGATATTTCATTGATTCCCCATTATACCCTATGGCTGGATCTCTGAAATGGCTCCTACGCTTTTCTGAACCACTTCAGAAAACCTATCAAAGTCAGCGCTTTGATCCAGATATGCTGCTTCAGATGCCAAAGCATCCGAAGCTTCTCCAGATCCAAAGCACTGTCTGAAGCCTCGCACAGCCCTAATGAGTGGTTTTGCCTAGCCTTCCCAAACCCCAGTTTTACAAGATGAAAAGATGGACTGTGAAATTCCAGGACACAGGAGTTGGTGGATGCAATGAAATAACTATTTGATTTCCAGTTGTAGGATGGAATAGTAAAAAATGTATCAATATTATCAACCTGGAAAATATCAAAATGGTTGACGCAATGTTCTAAAATAATTGATGTTTCCCAAATGATATCTGTATCTAATCACTCAAAAAAATTATTTGGCCACTGTTGGGTGAGCCAAAATTCTGGAATTTCAAAATTTAGAACATGAAAATTGTATTTCTCAACCAGTTTTACCACTTACCAGGTAAACTCTGCTTTATTTTTGCCATTCCCCCTCCTTCTCACCTCCTCCCACCATGAGTTTAATATGTGTGCTGTATCTAGTCATAATCAAAGTTGTAGGATCATTTTCTGTTTACTTGAGGTTTGTACATGTCTAGCACAATCGGGACCCCTGGTTTATGATAGATTAAACTATACTGTAAGAAACATATATCATGATAAGAATAATGTCTTAACAGTACTATTTTCAGTAATTTGGAAGTGTAGGACTTCCTGAATTGACTAACCCTTTTCCAGTGAGGCTATAGACATGAATTTTAAGCTTGATTTAAGGGTTTCAGGAATGAGCCAAAAGTCTGTATGAAATTAAATACTGCTGCATTTTATCAAATGTTTTTTCTAATTTTAATGTTCTGTGTAATTAATGCAGATGGATATGTTACAGATGACACTCTTAATTCTAGACTTGGATAAAATTAAATGAAGCTCAGACTCTAGACTAAAATGTCCCTTATTTTAAAACTGTAATATTGATTTTTGTATTCCATTACTTCTGATTTTTGTATTCTCAAAAACTTCATTTGAGAATTGGAGAAAAGGATTAAGCTTTAATGGCTTAAATCCTAATGGCTCAGCATGTTGCCTCTTAACTACTTTAATTCAAGTGGTTGACTGAATAGACACAGTAATTATTTCAGGGCCTGTCTTCTTGTCCACAAAGTGGGGTGTCCTTGAAATCGGGCATAATCGAACAGGTATCTAGTCGTTGGCATCATTTTATTTACAGGCCTCTGAGGCCAGGAAAAAAATGGTAGTTTCACCTGGGCATCTCTTGAGAAATGGCAGGTGAAAAAACCTTAAGTGTTTAAATAGAGGAAGCCAGGAGTTTTATTTAACACAGTCTGCAGATACCATCTACTATATAGATGTGAAGATAAAATCTTCATGTTGTCCTTGGAGTTATTACCTTTCCTACTTTTGTGATGTATTATATGAAACGTTTGACAGTTTTAGTAATTAAGTTTTGTATAAAGCATTTTTAAATTGCATTTTAATTTTCTTCTGTTTGAAATTGTATACAGGGTAAATACTGAAGACTGGTTAATTTCTTTAAAGCACAAGGAGGCTAAGTCACAATAAAGACTTGGTTTACTAAGTGTGATTTGGGTTTAGGAACAATCTTTTAATTATTACATTAATAATCAACTGTTTCTTCCTTATTAATTTCACTTTTTAATTGTTCCACACCACTAGTGGCACTCCATTTCTGTCTAGGTATAGACTAGGTTCGGGGAGGTTAGATCACATGTTAAATGTCCACCCAATCTAACTTAGTTCACCCAGGTGCAGACCTTACACCTAGATTGACCTAGGGAGCTAAATGTGAATGGTACAGAAGTTCTGGAAGGTTAGATTAGTCTAAAAATGGCTGATGCAATCTAAGTTAACCCTACCTCAGAGGTAGTCTAACTTAGATAGGGTCCAGCAAGACTGATCTAACTGAACTTTTGTACAGTTCCCAGCACAGCACTGGGGGTGGGAAAGCTACTGAGCATTTTGAAATCCCCCTCCCCCATCACTGGGTTATTTTCAACCCCCTGGGCCTCCTGCTTCCCCCAAAAGAACTCCCACACACACACCACAACTCCCCCCCACCCCAAGCCTGCCAAATCCCCAATCCTGCAAGTTGTTTCAAGTGCCAGTTTTACCAGTGTTTACTGGAGCCTGGAGCCAAGGGTGGCAGGAAGGTCAGTTAGGACCAGGAGAGGTTGGTTCACCAGGATGGGATTGTTCATCTGGGGGTTGGGGTAAGGGCTAAAAATAGACCCTGGTCGTGGGCAGGGGGCACCCTAATCCTTCCCCCCTGGCTCCTCCAAGGTCCCACATATCCCCCCCTGATCCTGATGATCATGATGACCCTACCAGGATCCCACCAACCCCTCCATAGACCCTACTTAGGCCCCATTCCTTCATGTAAGAGCCCCATGCCTCCTCAATCTGCCCATGGGGCCCCACCTGCCCCCTCACAATCCCCTCCACAAACCCCACTTGACCCCCACAATCCACCCCCTGAGCCTGCCTGTCCTCCTTGTCCCCCACAAGCCACTCCATTAGCCCCCCCTCCCCGACTTACCTTGGGTTGCATGGCCATTTTTAACTTGATGTAACCTTCCCCTAACCTCCCCAAATGTCTATACAGACCCTCTGTCATTTGCTGTTTTTCCTATCTGATCTATGGTGGTAAGATGGACTCCTCTGCTTTCCTTGTACTGCTTCTTCCTAAGGTTCCTTGTAGGCGCCCTTGTTTCCTCAGCCTACTTGCTTTCTATATGGTGGCTTCAGGCATGAGTCTGTATGTTGTGATGCAGAATGCATGACCTAAATGTGCCCAGCGCTGGCTTATGCTTCAAAGAATATTTTATTTAAACCACCTAACACACAAGATTACCATCTCCACAATAATTAGTCTTACATCTTAAGGAACAAAAGAACAAAATATGAATTTGTAGCCCCTTGATGCTCAAAGGGATCTGATTTTACGTCTGACAAGCAAGGAAGTATATACTGAGGTAACCTTATATGTCTATTGAGTTTCTGTCTCTATCTTGAGTATGAGACTAAAGTGGGTATCTGAGTAAGGTGGCTGTAACAATGTATAGAAGAAATGCCATCCATTTATAATTAGTTCTGCCTGCAAATTGTCTTTGTAGTATCTGCCGAAGTTTGACAACTCTGAATTAAAAAAACAAAGATATTTACATGATGCAGTGGAAGTTTTTCTATATGTGATGTATAATTTAGAAGCCTTTATGAATATTTTCTAAACAAATTAAGGCTAATTATTCAAACTATTGCATGGGGAATTTGGTGTGCAATGCTTGTTATTGTTAATGGGATCTAATTTCCCATCATTGAGCTGGAAAGACATCCCTTGGTATCTGAAAGGTCAGGTCAGGTAAACCTGAAGATAACTAGCATTTGAAAGCATATATTAACTTCTGTGACAGCCATAGAATTTGGGTTGGGTAGACTTTTTATTGCTTAGGCCAAGTGAGAATACAACATCTCTTTTGTAGTATTAAATCTTATCACAAGGATGTTCACAAGTGCATTCTAGCCATAACTCTAATAGAAGTGTACGGAATTAAGCCATTTATAAAACTGGCACAGTTTAGATTTTAGAGGTTAAAATTCTCTATTAAATATTTGCTGTGTGAAAAGGCCTGTTATGAGAAGTTTTGCTGTTTGTTTCCCTCTCTCCAGACATAAAGGCTTACAGATAAAGCTTCATTTTTCCATCTCTAAATATGTTCCCCTGAACATAGATAATATTAGTCATAATTGAATTTTAATGCATCATTGATTAGGATGTTTTCTGAACTGGCTATTTTAAGTGTTACATCACCAATTTTCTCAGGTGGCTAGGCATTTTCTTTTTTGAGTTTCCAAATGATGCTTTCCACTATTGTAAAACTCCCTACTTCCTCCAGAAAAGTTGGGTTGAATTCTAACTTATTTGCTAAAACTGAAGTACACGTCACACCACTATGAACTACAACAGCAACCAAGAAAAGATGGGCACGTATTCCTTTTTCTCAAGTAATGCCTTTCAGTTGTGGCTGGGCATGTTTTTTCCTATGGTCCCGCTTCCAACCGGCTCTAGTTGATATCATAGTGAAGAAAGAGCAAAAGAAGGAATCCTGCTCTGGGACTGAGGTAGGTGGTGAATCTCCTGAAGCCAGAAGAGGGGAAAACTTAATTTCTTAGTTTGGAATGGGGAAAAGAGAGTTTTGAACTCAGTAATAGTAGATCCAAAGGTCGACTGGAACAAAGTAGAAAGGATATGCATATTTTTGAGGAGATAAGTAGGGTGAGAGAGAATCATAAACTTGAATGAGCTTGGGAAGTTTTGCAGGTTTCGTATGGTTAATTATAAGAATCTTTTCCCACTCTGCTCTTTCTCCCTCTCTTCTCCCATTTGTTTGTGAAGCTTCTGTCGCTGGTAACAGCACTTGGGGGAGGGAGCATTCATACTTTCTACCTGAATTTCAGTAGAGGAACACTTGCATTCTTCCCCACACCCTCATGTAATTTTAAGGGTCTGTTTTAGGGGCCATCTAGAGTAATCTTCTCCCTCCCTCTGAGATAAAATATGTTTGGTTACCAGTCTTGCCACTCTCACTTCAGTGTTCATGTAACTCATAACAACCTAGGAAGCCTTTGTTACCCAATATGAAAGTGGGAACATCAGATTTTGAATCTACTGAGAACATTGTATGCTCAGCAGCATCAGGAACATATGAGGTTTAGTGAGGAACAAGGTAGCCATAGTTTCACAGTGTAAGTGAGGGGAAACTAATTAAAAAAATGACTTTAGACTCTTCACCAAATGTTGTCTGTATCTGGGCACTGGGGTTTTGGGCTCATTGTCTATCTATATGTAGCATTTTGACCTCAAAGTATTATATATCCAGAATTCACATTTTAATATCTATAGTGTTATAATTGCAATTAATACAATACCAAAGAGAGCATTAAAGTGTTCAGCTTTGAAAGTCACAGTGAAATTATATATTGATTGTTTAGATGACATTATTAAATTTTCAGCAACACACTCTCCGAGAATGTTTTAACAAATATATTAAACACAAGACTTTTGATAAAATTGTGATATATAAGCATATTGTTTTAGATGCAAAAAGGCAAACTGTCTAGTACATTTAAAATATAGTAATATAGAAGAATCAATACTTAAATCATTTTTGGTTTATTGGCTTGTGGTAATAGGCCAAATATTGAAGTTTATTTTTATTTTAAACTTCCTATTGCTTCAAAATTATGCTTTTCCTCTTGACTAAGGACAGAAGTTACACACAGACTGGTTTAAGTTATTGGAAACTGGTTTAAACATGTAACAAAACAGCAGTTCAGTGAACATGAACTGGTTTCAAAACCCCATTTAAGATGAACCTAAATAGATGTAGCATCAAACTTAACTGATTTAGGTTAAACTGGTTTGTGGAACTTCTGCCCAAGATCCCCTCCCAACTCAAGCTAGAACACAGTGCCCCGGTATCCCAGCAGCCTTTGTGGGTGGGCAGGCTACCCTCCACCAGTGTTCCTCTGTTTCACCCAGCTTGGCTGGCCCTGCCTTGGCTATCACAGAGCTAGGCAGTGCAAGGGAGAAGTAGGGGAAAGGGGCTGCCACCTGGACTGCCCCCCTTCAACGGGGAACTTCCCAGCTGGGAGTGGGCCATGCTGTGAGGGTTGTCTCCCCCCTCCCCCTGCTAAGCCAGGATGGCTGCACAGCCAAGTCTCCTACAAGTCTTTGCCTCTGGCCCACACGGGGGCAGGGAGAACGGAGTCCCCCTGCCACGCAGCCCCAGCTCTGAGGTAGGATGTGGGATTGTACAGTGAAGTGCTCCCCCACCCCCACAACCCTTCTATAAAGTGTTTCTGTCCCTATCACCTGGCACAAGTCTCCAGGCTGCTTGGTGTGTCTGTCTGACTGTTGCTGGTGCTGGGTTCTGGCGGGATGCACCAAGTGGCCTGAGGGGATTGCACTGGGCAGCAGCATGGAGGGAAAGATTGGGTTCTGCTGCCCAGCGCAAGCCTCCCAAGCTGCCGAGTGCATCCCTCTGGAGCTTGGCACCAAAAGCAGCCAGTAGGATGCACTGGGTAGCCCAGGAGGCTTGCACCAGGCAGTGAGGACATGAGTGCTCCATACAGGAAGGATCATGCTCTGCTGCCTGACCCAAACCTCCTGGGCTGCCCAGAACATCCCTCCAGAGCGCAGCACCAAAAACAGCCAGTAGGATGTAGTGGGCAGCCCTGGAGGTTTGTTCTGGGAGAAAGGGCCCAATGATTTTTTTTTTTCTATGGAACTGGCCCAGCCAAGTGGGAATAGGGGAACCCTCCCTGGGGCCTTGTTACTCCCCAGCTGGAAAGACCCCAATCCAGGGACCTGGGACTGGGGTGGGGAAGCTTTGTTTCCCACTCCCCACTGTGCATCAGTGACCCAACAGCCTGGCTACACAGAGGGGGAGTTGCCTCCCATCCCCACAGATGGGTAGATCAGGACTCGGGGGCCAGCCTTAGGATGGGGGACTCTTTTCCCCATTCTTCCATATGACTCAGTAACTTGTGCCAGTCTGGTCTGGCTGTGGGGGTCTATATTACCCTTGGCTCATCCTCCCTGCTACTGCCCCCTCCCCCAGTGGGCAGACCAGGGCATGAGAGAGATCTGAAGCTGGCCAAGGAAAACCTCCCAGAAGCCTGGGGCTCCCCCACACATAGCTAGATGCCTGGCTTGGGGCCACCCGGGAACAGAGGGCTGTTTCCCCCACTGTGGGATAGGAGCAAGTTAGGGACATGTGCCAGCTAGCCAGTCAAAGATGGTCTGGTAATGGGAGGCATGCTCTAGTACCCTCCCACCTTTTGGCCTCAGCCAGTTCAGGCCTCTGCCTGCCTTTCCCAATTCAGAAGTCTTTTCTGTTCATTATTGGTTTAATCTACACAGTTTAGAGAAACCTGCAAAGATTGAATCAATTCTGTCTTGGGTTTTTGACTGTCTGAACTTAGCCCAAGAGGCTTTTGAGTTATGTTATTGAAATTTGATATAACAAATGTAGGTGGTCTTAATGCTATGCAATTCTATTTTTAATAGCTGAGAATTTGTAACTTTAAAAATCATATATTGCTTATTTAAAAAAGCAGATAGGCTATTTAGCTATGGAAATCATAGTATGCAAATCATTATTTTCCTGAAATTTATTAAATGTTGTAAGACTTCTGTTCAGTGGTAGAGGAGCTCTATGTTATGCTGAAATAATTCTCAACACAACAGTGTTTCATTTTTCCAAAATATCATTTATCGTTACGGCTCTACTAAGTACATGCTAAGGATATGATGGCAATCCCGAAGATATCTACTTGTGATTAATCCTAGACATTTACTTAAATGCTTAGCACCTGCTAGGTGTAAGCCCATATAGACATGCATGCATGCAAATACATACTCTTTTCATACACATGTATGAAGAATGATACATTTTCTGCTTGCTTCCCTGATGATGGATTTACATGTCCTATTCTGTAATCTGTAACAAAATTTTCAAGAATAAATTAAAATCTACCATTATTAAAATTATTCTTATGTAATCTGGTGCATTCTAGATTAATTTAGATACTAAAAAAATCAGACAAGTTTAGAGAGGACTGCCTGATAACAAGTCACAGTGCAGTTTAAAATTGTAATGAGGAAGAATTACATGGAGATGTCTCTACAATTACTGGCTTGAGCAAAAAGTATCACAGTGTTAATGTTTCATGTAGTCTCTGAAAGATTATAATAAACTGTACTCCTTTGACCTTCTTAATGTTTTGTGATTTGATTTGCTAGCCATTTGCATTTTTCTTTGCTTGCAGCCTTAGTAACCTGTAAACAAACCCCCCCCAAAAAAAACAAAAACCAAACAAAAACAAAAAAACCCAGTCAACTGAATACTAAAAAGGTCAGAAATATCAGGCCCAGCAATTCTGATACCTTTTCCCCATTAAAAGCTTATAGTGAAATAGCAGAACATTAATCCAGTTCATTAATGAGGATTGTTCCAAAAATGTGAAGTCCACTGTTACCATCTGAAAAGAGACCTAAAATGGAGATGGGGTGAGGGGATAATTTCCCCTGCACTCCGTTATACACAAAATCCTCTATATCTCTTAATCTCCTATATAATCATTGATTTATTTTATTTTAGAAAGAGTAGTTCCCAACTAACCTTTTAATAGTGGACCCCTAAGTTATATCAGTACAAAGGTTTTTAAATCATACTATGTATAGAACATGTTTCTGTTTCTGCAGTCCAAATAGCAAATAAATGCATTAGCCTTGCATCTTATTTAGGGTGGGGGAGTATGTATAGAGTTTTAGAGGAATTGCTGAAAAACTGGGTAAGAGTGATGGATCACATACAGATCATGTTTTTTGACAAATAAATGGAGCGCTCATTTATAACTACAGGTACAAATGTGCCATGATATGAATACATTTATATCATGTTTTCCCTTTCCCACCCAGAATTTGTAAAAACATATTGTAGTATAAAAGAAAGATTTTCCCCAACTATCATTCGAAGAGCAGCTTTCTAATTTTTCTTGCTGGATCGAAAGAAAAAATATGGGCTTTCAGAAATGTTCAGAGAACCTCTCTGTCTACTAAAGTTGACATGCATGGAATCCTGTCGATCTTACTGTAATCTTTTCTAGTCTCTTCTGTGGCCACTGGATCAGGCTCAGAGTTCCCCAGTAATGTCTTTGATACTCATATCCCTAGTATCCATTGAAAGACTAGTGTACAATTTACACTAAAAGATACTGTCTGCCCTCTCAGTAGAAGGGTTAGTTTAGTACAAAGATATCTCATTTCAAGGTAGTATTAACAATGGCAGCTTTAAGCCAAATGTGTGCTTTCTTTTTTTCATAGAATGAGCCTAATTTATCTGTCTTGTAATCCAAAAACTTCTGTGAATTTCCTTGAGGTATATTAGCCCAAAGCCCATGTAGGCCAACTGCTCCTCAGCTTTGCTTGGAGGAGACTCTTTTTGGTTTTGATGGAGACTCGAGAAACATTTTGAGAGAGATATATAGATAGATATATATATATATATCTTCCACTTCAAATTCTAAACACATGTAAGTACAAGAACACATGCATGCGCATCTCAGACACTATTATGTTTATTAAATGACCTGTTTTTTATGTTTTTCCTCTCCCTTAAAAAAAGTACGACTCAACACTTTCCTTATATTTCACCATTCATCCCATTTTTGGTTATGAACCTTTTGTATTTGAAGAAAACCACACAGTTGTGTTGCTTATGTGTAAAGTGCATAACAGTTGTGGTCTCCTTGAAGTCAAATAATAGATTTTTTTTTTAAAACCTGAGCCTATTAAAAGGGGGGGTCCCATTCTTAAATATGCTTTTGCATTTCAAAGGATGAGAAGATTTTTTTCTATACAAGTATTGCAAATTCTAATTGATTTTTTTGTATGTGGCAGTAAATTGTGTATAGAATAAAACAGTGTTCACAGTTTTGAATGTATCAGAAGATGTACTGTACCCTTCCTTATCAAAACATGCGACTAAAAAGGAAATCAGTTTAGGATGCTAACTTCTATGACTTGATTGTTTTTAAAGGAAGAATAGTCAGCTGGGATTCACACTCCTTCATGATTTATAAAACACAAAGTCTGAATCTAAAATTAAATATGCCTTAAATTTGTATAGCCAAAAGTATTAAAACAGAATATAATGCTCATGGAGAAATGATAGTCCAAACACATGTACAAGAGCAGGGGAAGTGTATGCAGTCTCTCTCTCACTTTCACTCAGAACTAAAGTGATTTATTTGGAACAATTTTAAAGCAAAACTTGGGTAAATTTCTCGATAACTTTTCTTTGGAGGAGATTTCATAAGCCTGCCTTATTTATCCTACTACCTCAGGGTATGTGCTTTTTATAAGATGGCTATTTTTAAGTGAGCAACTATTCTTGTAAAAGTTGACATTACATATTTAATCTAAGTAAAATATTTAGAAGCAAAAGGTGAAATCATTCTTTTATTTGGTCTCTGGAGTGAAGAGAAGGGATTTGAGACACTGGATGGGGAACAGAAAATAAAAGTCTAATTGTATTTGTCATGTTAAAATATATGGGGGGTTTTAAATTACATACCCCACCTTGCCTGGGGGTAAGCATTGGCAAGTCCAGGAAGGGTAGAGGGAAAATAAGTTAACATTGGTAGCTTACCACTGATTAACCAAGAGAGAAAAGATGGTAGCATTATCTCCCTTACCTTCCTGGACCTTTTTATTCTACCAATCCTTTTGTGCAAAGATAAATTTGCCACTGGAGGCAAGAAATGTGAAAAGGTAGCTCTCAGCTTACCCATCCTTTAAGCAGGATAGTAGGCTTTATGGTAAAACAAGGGAAAGTTACCAGTCTCTGTGGTGTTGGTTGGTCTCTTCTGTGCTTGTAGATGTGATCCAGGATAAAACTGGAGCTTGGAAGAGATTTTTTTTTTTTCCCCTAGCGCTACATATTGATAATCAGGAGGCAGAAGAAAGGGAATGGGATGCCATAATGAACCAATGAATGACAATAATTGGGAAGCAGCTTAGAACATGGCTTGCTAGTCCTGGGAGTTTTGTTCTAAGTTCTAAATTACGTTTGGATTGGGTTTTTTTCCTACTCTTCTCTGTTTGGAGGAGTGGACTTTTTAGGAGAAATGCATGTTAAGTAGGGACTTGAAATCATCCTGCTTGATAGCATGACCGTATATAAAAGAGATAATTTATCAAATGCGTAAGAACAAGGTACAGACTACAAGCCAGAAAACAACTTGAGGGAAAGTGCCTCAAGTAAAATAGCACTTCAAGTTAAGATTCAGCACTTTGTAGAATGAAGATTTTATATTCATTGTTTTGGAAATGAAGCCTATGGGTATTCTTAGAAAATAAAAGTCTCCTGACTGTTAAAAGGTGTCACCTGTATCCAGTCCATGTGGCTAGGATCCCAGAACCTTTTTAAAGTTAAATCAGCACATTCATCTGGTCAAAAGATAATGGCTGTTCTCTTCTCTACTCTAGGGGAGCCTCTTTCCAATATTTGCCAAAAAATACTGAAGTGCTCATTTTCTGAGGCATCTTTATGTGGTGCCATAAAGAAACATTTTCTAGACATTTTTGGGCACTCAGAAGTGCTGCTTTACACACTTTGGTCTTCACAGCTTTCCATACATCTCATCTCATCCTCATTTCATACCCAAATGTACTTCTAACCCACACACAGAGCAGCAGTTAACTTGCTTTTATTGTTATACATAATTTACATTTGAAATGCTGAATCTAGCAACCAAGGCTACAGAAAATGTTATATAAGCTAAAAAACCTAACCCTACATCAATTTAAGATTCCTTGCATGACTAGTTTTCTAATGTCCCTCACTTTGAGCCTTGGCAGGTTGGGGCCTCTTGCCAGTATGAAATCTACCACTAACTCCATGGAGCTATGACAGATTGGAATGTGGAAAAGAAGTGAAATGTGTGAGGGGAAAAAAATACATGTTGGGAGAATGGAAGAGGCTTATTTGATTCCTCATGTATATTTACCAGAGGATCTGCAATTCCTTTTCATAAGAGTTCTTTGCCACTGTGATGACTCTTCTGTTGTAACCTGCTGTGTACTCTCTGTAACCATTTGGATTTGAAAATTTGATGAGTGTTAAACTGTCTGAATACATGTTACAATTTCAGAGATTTTTCTTCTTTGGCTGCTACTTTTGTGTTGCACTTCTGTGTGCAAATATAAACTAGCATGCTTCATAAATGAACAAAATACTAGTCTGAAAACTAAAGAATGACTCTTTTGGCATGTGCCTCGGACTACTTGGCAAATACTAAATAATTTTGCTGTGCAATAAGACTGAATGAAATGTTTTAATTTCCTTTTACAACTGAAATTAGCAGGCGCACAAAAAGTGAAATCTTGGCTTTGTTGAAGTCGATGACAGTTATACCACTGACTTCAGTGACATCACATTGTTATCCCATATGTGCTGCTTATGATTCATATAAGTCTGTAGCAGAAATGGAAACAGGACTGAGAGCATGTAAATTTTAGTTCTTTGCTTGATCTGAAAGACCATTCCTGATCTAATTTGTCAAACTAGATATGTCAGCACCAGAAAGGGATCAATACAGAAAATCCCCATCCCAGGACCTTTGAGGGGTTAAGTAAAAAACACTGTAGATGCTTGAAAATGAAAGACTGGATAAGAAGAAAAGTGACTTAAACTAAATATTTCTCTGTCAAAAGTAATCATAAAATAGGAACAAAACACAAAATCTCCTTTATTCTACTCAAGCAACAATATCTTTTAAATAATTAGTTTACAGTTAACAAATGTACTTAACTATTTCCTTTAGATTAAATTATTTAGATACTGAAGCTGTTATGGTAAAAATGTATGTAAAATTGTCCATTTATGAGCGATAAGGTGGTTAATTTTAATGCAGTGTGAATTTCTTTTATATTTTTAAAATGAATGCATTAATTTATTATGTAGGCAAAATAAGATTTATGATTTCCTCCTCCCATCTCTTTTATTTCCTTGTTTTAAGTGCTTGAATTTTGTAAATGATGTCATTTATAACTACTTTGTTGTCACTAAGCAACCTGAATTGGTAATTTAAACAAAGTTTTTTATGCCTTTGGAATGGCTGAGGGTGGATTTTTTTATGTTCTAGGCCACTACATATTAGTCTGAGTGACAGTATGTCATCAGCTATGCCGCAATATTGTCTCTGAACAAGAATAATATTAGGTGTTAGATTGTTGAAAATGAAGAACAGTGGATAGAGACTTAGAGGGAAGTTGGAATTTTTCACTTAGATATCTTCAGCTAAAATGAAGATCTGATTTGGTTTTATGGCATGATAGCTAGGAAATTAAATTCTGTGTTATGTGCAGACAGTGTTGAAGTACTTTATACCGGATTGCTTTGAAAACTCAATTTTTATTCTTTCATTGCCCTCATTTGCAACCTCTGCATTTTTGACAATGCATTCCATCTTAATTTACCCACAAACATCCTATGAACAAATAGATATGTTAGAAAGTACCATTTCATTGCTTAAGGCGAAGGGTCAGCATTTGCTATGTCTTTCAACCTGCTGAAGGTCACCCTGTGCCATGCAGGGAATGAAACTATAGAGGATACTGTTAAAGAACTATATACCATATAATAAAGCTAGAGACAGATGGGGGCTTCTACAGTTCAGGCTGAAAAAAATCCCCTAACCATTATGAGTAGACTATATGCACACTTGAACAGGTTTTTCTTAATTGACTCAGTTTTATAAATGGTTTAGTTTTAATGCTCTGGTATCCTAAAGTAAGTTTGGAACATATCTGGACTCATTGGATTTTAATAAGAAAGTGTTCAGAAGAGAACGCATTTGCTTTCTTAAAAAAAAAAACAACAAGCTCCACATAGAGCCATGCACTGACTGGAAGTAATTTAGAGTGCATTGTATCAACAGCTACCTTGTTATGAACACCAGCACTATTTTAAAGTAATAAGACAAGATAACATATACTTAACTAAAATCAAGCTTTTATTCTGGGAATACTTAAATTACTTATGTCTATCACAAAGGAATTGTATACCTGTGTTCAATGCTTATTTCATCTTATTTTGAAACTTCTTGTATTTAATCCCTGTGGGATTCAAAGTTTCAGACTAAATAGGTCCTGATATCATGGAACACTTTTCTTCCTAAATACCTTCAATATGGATCTCCAGCATAGGTCCTAAGTATGTAAAAAATATTAAGTTAGTGGCAATGGCCTTATTACACAGTAATTTGAGGCAACTTCTGGAGCTCTTAACCCCCGGCCAGGTTGCATGTTAGCATCTTTTAAGTAGTCTAAAGCATTCATTATTTATCTTAATCCTGCCCTAGAATGGCATCATTTTATCTCTAATCCACCCAATTTTACTCCTATTTCATTAAGGTTTGGCCACTCCAGACAGATATTTTGAAGTCCTCTAGCATTCCAGAATGCAGTGCTCCCTCCTGAGTCAGGGTGAGCAGGGATGCCAGGGTGCAGTGGAGCTGGGCACAGTGCTCGACCCCCAGGGGACCTCAGGCTAAATAAGCACCACATCCCCAAAGTGCCCAGTGGCCCAGCAGTGCTCACCACCTGGCAGCAATGTGGGGGAGTGAGCTCTAGAGGAAAAAAGGATCAGGCCCCCACAGAGCTCAGGTAGCACCTGGCTGGCCAGCAGCAGCTCATGGGGGCAAGGTCTGGAAAAAAAATGGGTTGGGCCCCTTGGAGTTCAGGCTGCAAACTGGTCTGGGCATTGGTGGGAGGCCCTGTGGCTGCTAGAGACGGTGCAGAACTTCCTTAGGAGCTCAGCCAGGCAGAGTGAGTGAGCTCCAGGGCTGCAGCTTCCCCTGGGCTCTCTGATCTCACTGAAAATGCCACAGTGGCTCTGCATTCAGAGCAGGGCTGTTGGGTTTAAGTTTCAGTGAGACCAGAGAGCACCAGGGAAGCTGCTTCCCCATGTTTCTCCTCTGGTCTTACTGCAGCTCTGTGTGGTGGGAGCAGTGAGCCAATTCTGCCCCTGCTTACCAAGTCTTCAATAGTAAGTCACAACTGTGCAGGTGAAGGACAATCGGAGAAGGATTTTTGCCTTAAGGTGTGACTGTCCCATTAAACTGAACAACACTAAGCGGATTAACGTTTGTGCAGCTTTCAGCGCAAGGCGCAGTAAGGTGTACTAAGGTGTAAGAAGGAAAAACTCAAAGCCCAGTGCCATGGAGAAAATAGATGTAGATAGGAATACATTTCCAGGGATGAGGAAATACCTTTTGAGGACATAGTGAGTGAATCTTTTAGCCATCTGTGAGGATTGGGCAGCACCTTCAAAAAACTCCAGGTAAGTTAACAGGGGAATGCAGTATCTGTATTTATTTGTTTTCTTTATTTGAGAGATGCATTACTGAGCTGCAGAGAGTCAAAGTTAAGAAGTTATTTGAACTGTCAGAGAGGGGTTGGAAATAAAGTGTTTTAATAACATCTGATATTATTTATTTTACAAAAGTTCCTGCTGAGCCTTTTCGAGGGAAATTACAGTGCTGCTAGAAACACTTTCATACAGTGCAGAATAGGCTAGGGTATAGAGGTATCTACTGTATCACTATCAAAAGATATCGATATAAGCTTTTATGATGTAACTATTATATCTTTAGCAATGTGGGTTTAGCAAACTGGCTCCAACAAAAAACTCACTTAATTCAAAACAAGTTAGATCATTAATATTTCTACAGGATCATGCAGACTTAGGAGTTTGATCAGAAGTTGGTATTATATGGCCTGCAGTCTGCATCCAGGCCGCGGGGCCACTAGATCCTACCCATGGAGCTGGTGGGCTTGCCGGTTTCTGTACCCACACTGGAGCCAGGCAGATCCCAGTTGCACCCGCACTACCAGCACTTTTCTTCATTTTCCTGTTCCCCTCACCTGAGGTATGGGCACAGCCTCTAATTTAACTGGAGCCTGTTTATTTTTTAGCTGCTGACCAACTTCTAAGAATGGAATAAGAGTTTCCTTTCTTTATTACTGTATTACATTACATTTTCTTTGATCACCCAAACATTAGGGGGAAGTAGATATTTTATGAAGTGGAGATAGCAGTAAGCTGTTAGTTCCTAATGAAAGTATAGGAGCAAAGCTCATAAGTCCGTTTGCACCTTTTAAAAATCCTTTCACTCGATTGATAACTTTAGAAGGCTTGCTAATGAGCTTTGACATATGAGCATGTGTTTTCTCACTGCTGATATACATCCTGTATCGCAAAGGTCAATTTAAAACTAATTTTTACTCTAGAGAACTCTGTTTCATTATCTCTTTTCTTTCCCTTAACCCTTCTTTGGGTTATGAATATTCATGTTCTAGGGGGTTGTCTGTGTAATAAACAAAAACACCACTGTGGGACTTGGCATATGAATAAAACCTGTGACTATACAGCCTCCTTTGCTCTTACTATATTTCCATCTCCTAGTTCCACTCCACTAGTTCTGCATCACTTCAGTGCACTAAAAGTGACTCCCAGACACAGTTTTCCAACACTCCATTAGCAAGCCAGAATCTTTAGCTTGCTTTCTCTGCTCATGATGCTTTCAACTTGCAAATCTTCCAATAATTTCCCAATTGTCTTTACCTCACATAATACATTAATGTCTTTGATATAAGGAGAGACTAATGGATAAAGTAAGACTCAGACTCCACTTTGATCTATCTGTCTCAGACTAGAACATTTATTAACAAAGGATACTTGCCTCTCTTTTTCTTTCTCTCTCAAGCCTTTCCAAGTTAATACAAATACAGTGGTGTATTTGTATTATTTTATCTTGGTTGGCTTAGATGAGGTGCTTTAGCACCTGGATGTATTTCTTAAGATCACTGGTATATTGAAACTAAATAAACTGCATAAGTTTCACTTTCCCGTTAGAACACTGATTTTTTTTTTTAAGCAAAGGGAAGTGTATAGGCTGCTAAAATAGAACTGAATAGTAGTTTTAGTCCATATAGGATTAGCCCCAACTGTTTAAACAGAAAGAGGCCTTTCTACTATCAGATCTGGTCAATAAATCCCCGCTAAAGTACACACTAGAAAAATTGTAAGATATCTCATGGCTTCAGTGACATGGGCTTCTAACTTCCTGAGGGCAAGACTTCATATCAGTGCTATTAACTTCTCAGTGTATTGCAGTCTGTGTGTGATGATGAAATGTGCAAAAAGGAATGAATGATTGATAGGATGAGGTTCTCCCAAAGTAGAAACAGGCTTGTTGGAAGCTTTCTTTAATATCACATTTTTATACAACTGTGGGTCAACCCAGGCCTAGAATATACAATGTCTGACCCTAGTACAGAAGAACTATTGATTGTGTTCAAACAGCCAGCTACTTGAATGATTTATTCTGCAATAGTGTGGCTTTCTGTATTTTGGCAGTGGACAAAAACCATCAGATTTTTCTGACTTTCTCTGTATGTTTCTAGTATCCACAGTGAACCACTGAAGTTTCTCTGAGGCTTTAATCAGAACCTGAGAGATCCTATTAATGCAAGTGGATTAACTGGTATTTCTACGTGTTCGTTCACTTATTTCATATACAGTTTCAATTTTATCATAAAAAGTCCTGCAAAAATAGCTTTTTAGAAAATTCTTTCAGTAATGAGAATGTAATACAATATTATTGAAACAACATTTTATTTTGGATGCTACAGCTATTTGTCAACATCACAGGTATTGCCATATATTCTTGCATATCCATATCCCTAAGTAAAAGGCACACCTTGTTTTTGGAAGGCAGAATTTAGGGGAAAATTTTTTTTCCAGAGTCATGCGCAATTGTGTGATATAGAGTAAGTCTTCCTGGGAAATGTCAGGGAAGTGTGACATCAGGAATCTCCTGGTGTGGCAGACCTATCTCATGATGTTACACTTTCTAGGATGCTCTCCGTTTCCAAAAGGGCTTGCTTGTTACACGAGCTTGTCAAGGTTGGGTATGGTAGGTCGTTATATTGGTAAAGAACAGTTAAGGAGAGTTCAGGAAGTCTGGTATTCCTAAAGGGAATGTCGTAATGATAAAATATGAACTTCAGAGTGAAAGCATATATTTTTAGATGGTTTAATTTTTGCATTTCCTTTCTTTTGTGGGTTTGTGTAAGGTACATTGTGTATGTGATGGAAGTATTAACTGCGTTGTAATATTTTTTTGTTAATTCTATTCCTATGTTCTCTTAAGATTTCAAAGATGAAAGCTTGAATAAAGAGAGGGAAGAGGCTTCTGAGTATTATAAGTGCTGATGGAGAACGTTTTTCTACTAGCAGCTGGAATCCCTTATTCAAGTTTTCCATCATTTTCGGATAAAATTCAGCCTAATAGAGAACCGGGAGAGGCCGGTTAGTACCCGGCCTCTCCCAGTAGTGTAAGGGAGAGCAAATGTCAGTAGCTGTGGGTAATGTCTTTTGTAGAAGGAGCCACAAAAATATTCATGACAGCAGAGAGAGCTGCTGTAGCAGCCAGCATTGCCACAGGCATTGCATCACTGCCCAGGGTGCAGATCTGCAAGCCATGCCCGTGCCTCAGTCAGTCAGGCTTGGTCCACAGCATGTAAGTATCCCATTTAATAGGAAACGTGGCTAAAATCACATTAAAACAAAAGTAACACAAAAATTTGTCACAATACACTGGCAGGTCATGTTTTAAGAGTCATCCAGTCTTATTTCATCCAGAACCTATATTCAAAAACTCCAAATTTAAAAAAAAATCAGAGAAACCTAGTGAAATCTACACAATTCAAAAGGCTCAAAACATTGGCACCCACTGGACAGCTACTTGGAGAAAGACATTATGCTTTTAAAGCCAGTTGACAGGGTAACCCTACCCCGGGGTACCTCTTACAATATTCTCTTGTTGGTACCTCTACAACATAACTTACAGAAGCTATTTTTTAGAACTATGGAGGTAAAATAAATACAACTGCCATGAGCACAGTAACAAAAATGATCATCTCAGGCAAATTACATAATTCTTAACATTATTTTAAACATACGTACATATTCTTTTGTAAACAAGAAACAGCCCATTCTAGCATAATAGGGAATAAAATTAATAATGCATTTATTTCAGGTGCAGACAGAAGAGCAGCTCCCCATTGCAACTCATAGCCCTTTGCAGGAAGTGCTTTGAGTTGCAACAATCTCCTGGACCAAACAGAAGTTTGCTGTTGAGTCTGAGAGTTGGGGATTCCAGCTGCTTGCTGCAAGCCTGCAGCCCAGTCTCCATAGCAATGCCACTGCTCCATCCCAGGCTGGATGTGGTTTTCAGAAAGGGAGATGGGAAAGGGAGCAGAGGGAGCTCATTCTTGGCGTTCCCTATCCAGTGCTGGAGTGTGAGGTGGGTGTATTGGAGGCTTCCCTCACACCTCCAGTCCACCCATCTCACCCTCCAGTGTGGGCTGAAAACCCCCTAGACCAGGGGCAGGCAATTATTTCAGGCCACTTATCAAGTTTTGGCAAGCCATCAAGGGCTGCATGGCTAGCCCTGCCCCTTCACGGGTGCCTCGCGCCCTGGTTGCCATCTTGGGGCCGGAAGTCCCGCTCCATAACCCCTGACCTTTGCCACCAGAATTCCTCCCCTTGTCCCCCAAAATTACTCCTTTCAGGAAGGGGTTTTGCCATTTCTGAATGAGAAAAGTACTAAATTATATTCTAAAAATCAAACATACTTCAACATTCATTAATTTCATTTCAAGAAATATTTTCGTCCTGGTTTACATGTGTTTGGGTAGTGTACGTAGAGGTGATAGTATAGTAGCTTAAAATGAAGTCTTACTCTTGTATATTGTGGGTGGGAGGGTAGGTATAGGGGTGTGTGTGTGATTTGTGGGGTGGTTGTGATTAGGTATGGGTTTTGTGGGGGTCTGATGAGTGTGTGGTGGAGGGTTGTGGCTTACATGGAGTGGGGAGGGTTTTCCCACAGCCTGTCCCACCTCCCTAGCCACAGCAGACAGAGCCCCCACCACTGCTCCTGTAAGCCCAGGCTCTGCTCTCCTGCCACTCCTAGCCCCGGGGTGCTGGCATGGTCCCCATGCTCCTGTTTGCTGCCACTTGCCCTATGTCTGCCACTGCCACTGCTGCCCTTCTCCTGCCACTTACCCATCCCTTCCCCCCACCATGACCTCCTGCCATAGCTGCTCCTATGGTCCTGGCACCGCAACTGGGAACCATGTGATGTCGGAGAGTGGTGGGCAGGGTGACAAGTGGGGAAATGGTGGTGGCAGGCTGGGGGAAGGGACAGTGAATGGGTGCGTGGAACACAGTGACAGCTAGGCAGGAGCAAGGGGTCCAACACTGGTGCATCTGGGTCAACGCCAGCAGAAGGCAGGAGTGTGGGGCTGGGGCTGGCAAGGGGTCTATTGAGCCAGGCTGCACTGCACAAGCAGAGAGAGAAGGGAGCCAGCCTGGCTCCATAGAGCCCCTGCAAGCCCAGGCCCTGCACTCCTGCTGCCTTGCTCTGGGCCCCACCAACACTGGCCCTGTGCTCCCACCTGTCTGTTGCTGTGCTGGATGCACCCGCTCACTGCCCCTTTCTCCTGCCTGCCGCAACCATTTCCTTTCTCCCCTACCCACCTGCTGGCCAGCACCACGTGGTTCATGGCTGCAGTGCTGGGACCACAGAAGCTAGCCCGACCAGCCCTGAGAACTGCGGCAATAGCCTATGGTCCTCCCCTGCCTCCCTCTGTCCCTCCTTCCTATCTGTATTTCCCTCAGCACAGGGAGGCAGGAACAGCCCCAGACCAGAAGCCTCTAGAAGCCCCTGCTAGGCAGAAGTGTCTGGCTGGACCTCAGAGTGTGGGGGGGCTAAAGAGGGACAAGGTCAGGCTGGGCTTGCTGTAGCTGTTTAGTTCTGCTGATGGCTCCCCCTGGCTCCTACAGACCCTGGCTCCTGTCATTTCTGACAGGCAACCAGGGGCAGATAAATATTAATTTTCCAAATGTTTTAGGGACCCCGTGTGCCGGATGGAATGGCCTGGTGGGCTGGATCTGGCCCACAGGCCGTATTTTGCCTGCTTCTGCCCCAGACCTAAGTCCTTCCACTCTCTTTCTCCCCTCTCATTCTGAAAACAGCAGCAGGCTGGGAGCTCCACAGACAGAAGTTACAGAAAGCACGCTGTTTTGAAGCATGTTTATCTGAACCCTCATGCAATGTGGGTTCAGATTTTGACAGGATCAGGCCCTTTTAAATGGCCTGCAGCCTTGCACTTCTGTTTCATCATGGATGTAGACCATTTTCTGGGGCCAGATCAGGCAAAAATTGTCACTTCGGTCCATGCCCTTCATTTCTTAAACATAGTACCAGAGTGTTCATGTCCTTATAGCTCTTAAGACTGTGGTGAATGTAAAAAATGAATTAAAATTCAAAATTCTATTTCCAGAAAAATATTTGAGAGAGAAAATGCCAAACCCTAGGTAAAATATTCCAAAGCACCCAAGCAACGTAACGACTCAAGTCCTGTTTTCAGAACTGGCATGCGGAAGTCTAAATGTTATTTGAAAGTGCATATATTTGTATATAACTTAAGATTTCTGTTCTTTAATTACTGCCTGGACACCCAGTAGCATTTATGAAAAAGCATGAATAAAAAAGGACAGAGGCCTGTGGTGACTTGTAGAATTATGACATGTGCCATTGTTCCTGTGTCTTTCAACAGGCTCCTGTTCTATAATACTAAATCAGAAATGTAATTAGTGAGTACATGAGACAACATAGTCCAGGATAATAAAAATTCCAAATAATATATTTTATGATTTGAGAAGTTAGGACTGAATTCATGGTATCATAAGAGCTACAGCCATCAGCTGTGACCTGTCTTTGCACCATGCATCTCTTTTGAATACCAGGATGATGTCTTGCTCTGGCTGAGGCTGGTGTTAGCAACACAAGATGCAGCTGTGAAGATAGAATGCTATCTCTGGCACTCATTAAAATGCTGAATGATTAAAAATGAACTGAGCAGGGCTCAATGATACAGTGCTTAAAACACACTGCGTGTGGCCACTGAATGGGTCTTTTGTGACAGAACATGCAACACTGATCAGGGGAGCAGAGCTAAATTGCCATTAACCAACATGGGACATTATTTGCTAAATTTCCTTCACAAGAGAGGTTCTAGATTCTTGAAGTCATGTACATGTTTTTGGTAGGGACAAGGACAGACTTCTGTAAAGTACTAGACTACAGAACTTACTCTGCAGAAATTGTTAGGTGAACACAAGGGAGCTGGCATTCCTACTCCCACTGGAGTCATTGAAAAAAGCCCTTTCACTTCAGTGATGTAAGGTCACACCCTCAACCAGTCACAAAACTGTAGCCACTTGCATTTAAATTATAAATCTTCCTTACACCTGAGCTTCAACAGAGTATAAAGGCCATGTAAAATTAAATTGAATTAGGCTATAAGTTGCAAGTAGCTGTATATGGCATTCTCTTCACTGTCGGGGGACTAGAAGCAGGATATCACAAGGTAAAAATATCTTTCAGCTATGGCCAAAAGGAAATAGCTATCAGTTTGGGGGAAAACTAACAGCTAATAGTTTCCAAGGGCCCATAATAAATTGTGTTTAAACAAACAAATAAAAAAACAACCAAACAAATCAATAGCATAGATGTTTTTATTACAGAGGCCTCGGTATGCTGTGTTGTGGTACATATCCCTGTATGGGCTTTAGACATTGAGTGCCTGCTTGGTATTCCTGTCAGATAAAAAAAAAAAAAATAGACTAGAATAATGGAAAATTCACACGTTTTTCAGTAAAAAGAAATCCAGTTTCTCGGGCTGACAATTTCTTAAAGCTGTGGACCTTGATGTTTTAATCTCATGCATTTTGATAGCACTTGATATTCATAACTGGTAGGTTTGATAAATTTTTAACAAGGAAGTTGAAGATGATGAGAAAACACAAGGGGAGCTTTGCATTTCGCACCTTGTACTCAAGCCTTCAGGTTTAATTTTCACTTTTTGCACTAAGAGTATCCCTTGGAGGAAAACTGGCTGGATCACATATTGCCCAAAGCTGGCTACGATCCATATATATATATATATATATATATATATATATATATATATATATTTTTTTTTTTTTTTTTTTTTTTTTTAAAGAGCAGACTTAGCTTCCCAAAATTCTAGTTTCAGTGGTGGTACTAATATCAATCCTTGAGCAGCAGAAGTGAGATCAGGTTAAAACTAATATAAATATAAATTTATACTAGTTGTAAGAACTCATAACCTATGGGATAAATCTTGTCATTTCAATATAAGTGAAATAACAAATATTTCAAGAAAAGAATGCATTTTAAAAGGATATATCCTAGTTGCATTGTGGAAAGAAATTCTCATAAGATAGCTTTAAAAAAGCAATAAAAAATTAAACTGAGACAGCAGCTTGGAATTGCAATTCAATTTATTTTAATTTGTAGTATTATAAATATTTTATTTACGCTGTGTAAAATTATATTAATATGAGATTTGAATCCCAGAGTTATTTTTTAAATGGAAAAATGGAACTATTATCTGTTTTTTGCACCTTTTGCCACTATTTTTTTCTGAAAACCAATTTCAATTAAAACACATTTATTAACTGTCATAGAAGTGTTACAATTAAGTGTGTAGTATGCATCACTGTATTTACTCAGATGTGAACATTGGTTCCAAGTACTTACTTTTCATTAAGAATAAATTAAAATTGTAGACTACAGAGTGGTGACATGAGTTAATTGCTCAGGAGATGGCAATGATAACTCACATTGCAGTTACCATATTAATAAGAGAGTGTAAGTGTGAGACTAGCCATTTATAGTTTAATAAGGTCCAATCCTGCAAACAATTCATAGTGCTCAGCTTGTTTCTGTGAGTGGTTGGTTGAGTTCAATGCAGCTACTTACAATAGTTTATTCAGGTGTTTTGCTGTGTGGGGCCTTTTTTCTTTCTCCCTCTTTTTTCTCCTTTCTTTTTTTAGTTGTGCTTTCTGTACTATGTGCATCTGTGTTGTTGTTGTTGGGTTTTTTTGTTTTGTAATTATGATTTTTTCCCCCAAATACAGTTTATTTCCTCTTCTTTCATTCCTTATAGAAACCTGTGCTAGGGGCACTTGTGATGGTTTTATGTTTTGGGCATGACAACACAGTGAAAAGTGCCATATAATTGCTTATACATAAATTAAATGAGGATTCACCAGTAAACAGACAGGCTGGGATTCTGTCCAGGGACTGAAAATTATATTGATAGGAGATCTGAGTCTTGCTGTACGTAATCCTAGAATAATGCCTGAAAAGCCAAGCTAGTCCAACAGACCACTTATATCCTAACTTAATGTACTGGGTTTTGTAGCAAAAAAACTACAATAGAGAACAGTGTTTTATAGTAGAGGTTCCCCAAATTATAGTGAGGGGACCACTGTTGTTACAAAGAGCTTGCCGACTGAATGCTTCTAATTTCCCTCTGTCTTGACTCAGAGAAACCAGACAGCTAGTGTGGAATGGTGTAATAAAGAAAAACAAATAGTGGTGATTCATTCCTCCCTGTCCCTCCCCCTGACAAAAAATCACCAAAATACTTTTATGCTAAACACCAATTATAAATCCATTGACTAAGTACCAGATTCATGAAAGTTGACCCAGGCTAAGGTTCTGGCACCATTAATACTCTATTAAAACTCTACTATTTCAGGGAAATAGTACCCCATTAATACTCTACTATTTCAGGGAAACCCTTCGTATAAATACTGCAAGTATATTACTTAATGATATATTGGAGGCAAAAGACTCCGCAAGCATTTTTAAGATTTTCTTCGTGCTAGGAAGAAGTTTAGGAACCCCTGCTGTGTACCATCTGGAAAATTGCTAAGTCATTATCATACCTCTTGTTGTTTTAAAATACATTACCTGCTTAATATGACAATTAAAAATGACTACGCAAATAAATGATATTTTGAAGCAGGGAAGCCGGTTCTTTTTTATTCCTGATATTTGAAATGTCTTTTGGTACACAACAAAGTTTAGAGACATTTCCACTTTCAACAAATCCTACAATGAAAGTAGTATAAAATTAAATGGGGACATAAAAATTCCAAATGTTGAGATTTGTTTTAATGAAAAGTTGCAGCTTTTGTTTAATTTTTCCCCTCTTTACCATCCTTTAAATAAAGTCAGAAATATCTTTATTGAAATTCTGCTTCCTCCTGTATGACAGTGGAAAGTTCAGAGAACTCCTGGGGTGAAGAAATATGCACATTTATTAAAGATCACCTGAAACTCTTGAAGGATAGTAGAATGTGAACACTCAAAAATACAGTAAATGCTGTGAAAAGTATTTCAATTCGTAAGGAGTCACTTACTCCTTTAAGGTCTTGAAACAGTTTGTTGGACCTATTACAAATGTTTTTATACATATTAAATTGGAAAATACCATTTAAGGGTTTTTTCCCTTGTAGTAGGCACGAGAATTGAATTTAATGGGTTACAGATTTAAGGGTTGACAGATTAAGCACTTAATGCAATGTTTTGCCTTCCTTATGCCTGATTTACCAGTGAGTTTGAATGTTTTTGCAGATAGCACTTACAGAGTTAATCATTTGTTGCTGAGCACCTTCCATTAATCCTGAAGACACATTTAGCAAATGTTTTCTTTTTTTCTTCCAAGTTTCTTGGTGCAATAACCCTGTTCATTCTTTGATTGAGGATGTCAGCCTAACCCTCAAAATCTTTCCATCTTTGCTCTGATTTTGAAAACATGTAATATTTACAAAAAAAAGTCGAAACTTTCTATAAATATAATTAATTCTATTGATCTTATATAAATTAAGTACCATGGACAAACTAGACTAGTGTTTGATCATAAGAACATTGAGTATATTTTTAAAAGATTCCTTAGCACTTTATTTAAATTAAAATTTTTTTTTATGACTGATGTATATAATAGGATATTCTCAGTTCAATTCATGTTCTAAAACAACTATCTGGTGGTGAGAATTTGTGGTGGAAATAAACCTACTGTATGGTAAATTACGAAACTATGGTAAAATGTGGCTACACTTTGTTTGTTAATCCATCTCCCTGGGTTCATCTTCTTCAATAAATATGTCAGCAAAATTATTTTTTGCTATCCCTCTCTCATGTGGAATTTCACACCACGAGTGTGTGGGTCTGTGGCCTGCAAGCGGAATGCTGAGTCACGAACCCCGTGACAGGTTTGATGTCTCATGACTTAAAAGGGTTAGAAAAAAGATGCTTTGAACTGATAAATAAAGAGTGATACCCAATTTTCTAAGCCTTCAGTCTTTTCAGATTTTTATTTAAATATTTGCATTAGTATGTGGGACATTTGGTTTTATGGCTAGGGACAGACATTACACATAAACCAGTATAAGTGATCAGAAACTGGTTCAAATCTGTAACATAACAGAAGTTCAGTGCACATAAACCACTTTCAAAATGGCCAAAACTGGTTTAAGATAAACCTGGATGGATACAGTATCAGATTTACCTGTTTCAGTTTAATTTGGTTTCTTGAAATTCTGTCCCAGATCTCCTCCAGATTCAAGTTAACTCACAGTCCTTCAGCATCTCAGGATGCTTTGCATCTCCCTAACAATCCCTTCCCTTGCAGGGTGAGTGAGCTAGTCTTTGCCCAAGCTGTCAGCTGTAGCCAAGCAGGGAGGCATGTAATAGTGCCCCCTACTGCCCCCAGGCTTCTGCCCTGTGCCACTGAAGGGACATGGCTGCATTTCCAGGATCAAAAGTGAATGTCTTTATCAGTTCAATCTACACAGCTCAGACTAACCTGTGGAGATTGAATCAATTCAGCCTTAGGCTTTTTGACTGTCTGTACTTAGCCATAGGGTGGACATATTCTAAACAAAATAAATTCACCACTCCTGAAATATTTCATCTTCCATGTTATGCACTGTTTTTCATAAGTGTTAAGACTACCCACTAGCCTGTCACTCTTCTATAAAATTAAGATGATATAAGAAGGTTCAGTATATAAAATGTGTGATATTAAACAATTAATGTTGGGAACCACTATTTATTACTTTTAATGGGGAAAAATGTTCCCTCCCCCACTTGTGTGACTTAAGATGCTGAGAGGTGCTTAAGATACAAGGAAAGCTGGTGATAGCAGTGGAAAAGAGCAATTTTGAGTTCTTCAAGGAAATTGAACAAGGGAAGAGGAGGATAAGGAGGGGGATGCTATATTACAGGAAAGATGAATTCTGCCAAATCTGATTCTGTGTGGGCTGAACTGCTTCTTGGAACAGGCTGTAAGATGATGCAGAGGATTATTTCTTTTCTGGCAAGCAAATCTCAAATGTCACTTTTCCACAACCCACTGGCTGAATTTTACATACTTTTAAGGGTTCCCCCTCACCTCAGTAAACTTTATTGAAGTGCTAATAAACATTGAAAAGTTCAGTGAACTGAAATGAGTTTTGAAAACAGAGCTTGCATTCAGAACAGTTAAGGAAAGAATTGCACTTCTAGGTTTTCATAAGGGATTTGATTAAGTATCCAGTGTCAGTTTTCCACCTTTCATCCCTGCTCTGGAAAGATAGAAGTAGTAAGGAACTGAAACTGGGCATACTGTTATATTCTCCACACTCTTATAGTAATGCTGATTATTGATGTCTGGCTGCCAACTTCACCTACTGCTGTGACATTTAGCTGAGTAGTATGAACATAGAAGGATTGGTGCAAATGTCTTGAGAATTGCCTAGTGGAAGAGAAAGGAGAAGTGGTTCGCTAGCCTTTTTCATTTAATTAATTTACCTGCATAAGAACTTGGAGCAGCAGATGTGGATAGATGTGACACTTAAAACATTCTAAATGCACTTTAAAACCCAAGAGTCTAGACATGTATACCACTTAAAAATGGTTTAAACTTCTTGTAAAATTTCTAAAGTGCATCCAGGAAAATCAGGTATTATTTTGATCTGGTCCTCTGTAAACCCGTTCAATGCTGTGTGCAGATACGGGGCTTTCCATGCCTAGTATCTGGTCAATACTCGAGGGCTAGGGACAGACATTAAAAAAGCGGGAGCCTGAATTGATTCAATCTTTGCAGGTTAGTCTAACCTGCCTACATTGACAAGTAGATAGACATGCTGGCAGTGGCTCAGCCCAGAAGTTTGGGGGTGCTAGAGCATCCCTGAGCTGCAGGGAAGCTTTGCGGGGGAGGGGGGTGGCCAGCCCAGGCACTATCCTGCATTGAACTGGCCAGGGAGTGATTTAACTTCCCGTTCCCTGTCCTGTGGGCCAAAGCCAGTGTCTGCTGGGCACTCCACCCTTGCTGTGGCTGCAGCAGGGCCCGGGGCATGGCCAGATGCCAGCTGGTGTGACCCCCTGAGGCAGAGAGGGCAGGGAGGAGGGGGGGTTATTCCTCCCCATTAGTGATGCATAGGGGGTGCGTACAAATGCATGTGCACCCCCTGAGATTGGCAATGCACTCCCTGACAGAAGCATCATTGCTGCATGCCTGCCTGTGGGTGGTCGCTGCTCGCCACCCCCATTGCCACCAACACAGCCAATGATGTCAGTGGGCAGTCCCCGATCACCACTGTCCACTGCTGCAACTACTGGTGGTGTCTGCAAGTGGTCGCCAACCACCGGTCAACGCTTGTCATCCCACCTCCCCCCCACTCCGCCACTGACACCACTGCAGCTGCCTGCGGGAGCTCCCTGCTTGCTACTGCCATGCTCCCACTGCTGACACCACTGCCGTTGCCTGCGGGTGATTGTCATGCCCCCCAGCCTCCAGGAGCATGTGTCATTCATGTTCCTTCCTCTACACACAGGCAACCAAGGTCTGCCCACCCGGGCCACTGCCAATTGCTTCCTGCACAAGGCAAGTGGTGGGATAAACTCCTCTTTTCCCCCTTTACCAGACTCCTCACTCCCCACCCAGTGCATAGAGCTCTGGGTCCAGCTCAGGTGCTTTCCACTCCCCTCCACCACAAGGGTGTCTCATTTTACCGGGTGGGTGGAGTGGGCAGAAAGCAGCTGGAGCTGGAGCCAGAGCTCCAAACACTGGGAAGAAGCTACAGGACTGAAGCTTCCCCTACCATGAGTGCTGTTGCGTGGTGAGATGAGCTGCAGCTGAGGTGGACAGAGGAGAACAGCCCTGCTGAACCCAGCTGGCATGGAGTTTCTCCTTCCCTCCCTTCCAACAGCTATTCCCCTCCTGATTCTGCTCCTGCCAGGATGCTCCAAGCAGCAAGGCAGGAGTAGCTTTATCCCAGCAGCTTCTTCTCAGACCTTTGGCTCCAGCTCCAGATGCTTTCCACCAACTCCACCCACAGGGGCTGCTCATCATGCTGGGTGGGCTGAGAAAGGCAGCTGGAGCCAGAGCTTCATTCCCTGCCGCCCCCCCCCCTCGTATCCTGGAGTGGCATGGCAGAGTTGGAGGTGGGGGAGGGGAGTAGCTGCCACAGGCGAGGGGAAGCTGGCTGCTGGCTGGGCCAAGCAGGACTGTACTCTTATCCTCACCTCTGACTGTGGCTTCTGCCCCATCATGGTGCTCAGAGCAGGAGGAACTTTAGCCCAGTGGCTTCTGCCCCGTGCCTGGAGCTCCAGCTCCAGGTGCTTTCTGCCCACTGTGCCTGGCTGGCATGAGTGGGCAGAAAGCAGGGAGCTGGCCCTGAGCATTGACCAAGCAGCGGCTGCAGCCGGGCTGGACAGATCCAGCTGCAGTGTCCACAGTGCCCTGGGGGCAGAGCAGGGAATAACCCCACTCCCTGCCCCCACCAGGGGCCCCACCAGTGGCATCTGGCCCCACCCCCACCTCCACCCAGCTGCTGGAGCAGTGAGTGACCATGGCTGCCCCAGTCACAGTTTCCCCCAGTGTGAGCCTCTTCCCAGAGGGGGCTGTGCTGTGGGACTAACAGAGCTGTTGCAGGGGTCTTAGAGGGCTCTAAATCACTCTGGATGCCAGTGTTGCTGCCTGTAGCCCGCCACAATTCTCTCTGTCCCACAGCAGGGCCCCACACCAGGAAGAGGCTTGCACTCCAGGACATTGACAGGGGCTGCTGCCCCTATCCAAGGCCCTTACCCCTCTGCCTGCTGTGGCCAAATGGAGGTATGGCCAGATGCTGGCTGGCGGGGCCCCTTGGTGGGGGGTAGGGAGCAGGGATGGGGTCATTCCTCCTTCCTCTGGCATCTGGAGGAGGGGACTGCAGAAGGCTCCACAGGGTGTGAGCACGGGGGCAACAGCAGGCAGACCCAGCTGCCAAGTGGGGTAGAGGGAAGACTAAATCTCCTCCCTGCCCCCTCTGTCTCAGAGGCTGTGGTGCCCTGCTACTGCCGCAGCAAGGGAGGAGCACCCGGAAGACCTGGTTTGGGTCCTTGCCAGTGGGACAGAGAGGGGGGCTGGTGCCCTGTGGCCAGACTCCTGCCCCTACCTTTCCCTTCTCTGACTGGGGAGCAGATGGGCAGGGCCAGCCCCACTGGGCTGGAGCAGAGAGCCCCACCCCGAGAGCATACTGGGATACTGGGGGAGTCTGGTTTAAGATAAACCAGGAAGGGTTCTTGGACAGACATTACATAAACTGGTTTAAGCCAAATCACTTAAGTCTGAAACTATATTCAACCAGGTTTATCTCAAATTGGTTTTCACCATTTTGAAACTGGTTTATGTGCACTAAATGTCTGTTCTGTTACAGGTTTAAACCAGTTTCTGTACTGGTTTATATGTAAGGTCTGTCCCAAACCCAAGAATCCCAAACTGCTTTGCCCCTCATCCCCCTCCCCCCCCCCAACCCACACAGGAAATAGAGTTGTTTTGGGATTCTATCAGGTCTCTACTGTCCAAAGATAGATTGCCTACAGAGACCACAGTTTGCAGAGGAGTGGAAGCAGAAAGCCTCTATGGCTCATTTCAGGCAGGGAGTGGGTAGCCAGGTGTTTGCGGGGCTGTATGGCCCCCTGCTTTGAATCTCTAGAGGGCTGGATGCCCCTCCCAAGAACTCCATTTTTTTTTGCCTGAACTGGAAAGCATTTTCTCTGTTTCATCTTCTTGTTGTGGGGCAAGTGAGGTGGGGATGGATGGGTTTCCAGGTACTGTTTGGGCTATGTGACTAACTACTTCTGGTGTCTTGTAGTTGTAGCAAGTTTCTAGTTCACCGATTCATAGATTCATAGATGTTAGTGTTGGAAGGGACCTCAATAGATCATCGAGTCTGACCCCCTGCATAAGCAGGAAAGAGTGCTGGGTCTAGATGACCCCAGCTAGATGCTCATCTAACCTCCTCTTGAAGACCCCCAGGGTAGGGGAGAGCACCACCTCCCTTGGGAGCCCGTTCCAGACCCTGGCCACTCGAACTGTGAAGAAGTTCCTCCTAATGTCCAATCTAAATCTGCTGTCTGCTAGCTTGTGGCCATATCAATTGCAGTGTGTGTGTTTGGGGGTGGCAAGGTGAAGCCATTGCACAAAATGCACTTAATAGAGCAGAATGGCTTAGCTGTCAATTTCAGGCTCAATTTGAAGTGAATTAGGCCATCAATTTTTAATTGTTCCTCACTCTGTGCTGCACTCTTGAAGACAGTCCTGCTCCAAATGTTCGTCCCTACGCACATCTCTTTGAAATTCTGATAATGCCAAGAATGCAAAGAACCTTGTCTGACAATACAAGGTACTTGAGCATAGGCACCAACTCTGGGGCTCATGCACCCACTAAAAAAAAATATTGGGTGTTTAGCACCCATGGAGTCACTTGCAGATGTTTAAAAAATAAACAAAAATGCTTTATCAGAAGAAGCAGTGCGTTACTTCGACCCAATTCTGCATCATCTGTAAAGATCTGGCACTTCAGTGGTGCTTTTATCTAAAGCTGATTCAACTTGCTATTAGATAAAAGTGCCAAAACCCCCGTACTAAAGCGTGCAATCTTTACAGATGCTGCACAGCTGAGTAGAAGGAGCTGTGCTGCCTCTTCTGGGCACGTGCTAGTCTCAGTGTGGGAATATGCCAAAATAAAAATAAAGTGCACTAGGGTTTTTTGTTGTTGTTTTGTTTTTTACACCTGTAAGTACCCACCAGCAAAAACAAAGTCAGTGCCTATGTACATGAGCAGCTTTCTGGGGGAAGCCTTTTAAAGTCATAGTGAGGTGGAAACTGTAAGAAGTCCCAAAGCAACCAGCTGCCAGAATGAAGAAGCAGTGCCCCCCAAACCCTCTCCTCCACCACCAATCGAGCCTGGAGCTACCACCCAGGTCCATAGCAGGGAAGCAGATTTGACAAGGATTTCCAGAACAGGTGCTGGAAAACCTAGGAATTTTGTGGGGACCTCTAGAGTACCTAGCCTCTCAGAAACCACAGGCAGGGGACTCGCAGCACATGGCAGTCTTGGCATCCTTCACCATGTTCCTTCCCTGAATGAGCCTAGTACCCTAACAGTTGGGGAACATCTTCTGTGATGGGGTCCAAGCTATTCATTCCACACACCCTTTACCCTCATCAACCACAAGGATTTTGGTAAAGTGTAACAGTATTCTTTATTCAAATCTATCAGTCTTTTTTTTGTTAAACTAAAGAAGAAGGAGAAGAAAATTGCAAATGCTAGCAATTATTATTAGGGCTGTGCAAAACAGTACTGTTTCATTTTGACTTCCGTTTTGCCATTTTGAAGGGACAGCATTTCATTTTGCTGTTTCGAAGCACTGTTCCATTTCATTTTGTCAAAACTGTTTCACTGTTTTAACGCTGTTTTGACACATTCAACGTTTCACCTATAGGCTATAATGGGGAATCATGAATATGCCTATAACTTTGTCATTTCTTGCCTGATTCAGATGAAAATTGCAGTGATGGTAGGCCCTTTGGAGGGCATGATGTCTGCCAAGCTTCCAGGAGGTAGGTGGAGTGGTTTTTGTGAAACTGCACCTCAAACTGTTCAAAGCAAAACTAATATCACTTGCCAGCAGCAACAGACTGGTGTCATCCCACACACACATCCGGGGGCCTGCTCTCCTTGGGAGGAGTCTGGCACAGCCCCACAGCCCTCCTGAGGGGCACGGGCCCCAAGATCTGTGTGTGGGATGACAGCAGGCTGATGCTACTGGCTAGGATGAGCATGAGCACTGGGTTCTTTCTGGCGCTCAGCATAGGGTGTGCTAGGGAGACTCAGGTGCTGGCCCTGGCCCCAGTTGGCAGCAGCAATATGCTGTCATCTGCATGCTGCACAGCCAGTAAGTGTGGAGCTTTAAAAAAAACAAAACAACAAATCCCTACACTCACTGGCTGCAGCAGCAGCAACTGGGGCCTCTGATACCCTCCCCCCCCCCGCCCCCATGCAGCACAGGGCAGCAGGGACTAGCAGGGATCGCCCTTCCTTGCCTGGTACTCATGCAGCAGCTGCACCATTACAGGAGTGCAGTGTAGCTCAGCAGGGTGCCACATGCTGTTCCAGAGCTGGGGTGGCTCCACATGTCAGCCATAGTTCCCGATTTGATTCCCCAGCTCTCTAATTGCTTCCCCCAGATCTTTCCAGGGGGAAGCTGCTTATCAGATCAGCATCAGCAGATATGGTTGATTAATAATCAGCTATTGGTATTGGCCAATTCTCAAGAAAAAATCTTTGTGTGCTTTTTATGTAGCTGTGATCTACTCCATAAGCTCTGCAAGCATAGTACAAAGTCAGTGGTTTGGGGAGCCCCTTTGGCTCAATAGAAAACTTTTAGACCTCCTGAAACTCAAAAGAGAAGCCTACACCAGATGGAAAATGGGACTATTCACCAAGGAAGGCTACACAGCACTAGCCTCCACCTATAGAGAAAAAGCCAGAAAAGCCAAGACAGAAACCAAACTCGGGCTAGCCACGGGAATCAAGGACAACAAAAAGTCCTTCTTCAGATATGTGGGAAGTCAAAGGAAAAACAAAGGCAACATTGGACCCCTGCTAAATTAATTGGGGCAGCTGACATCTGACGCTCAGGAAAAGGTCAATCTCCTAAGCGATTACTTTGCATCAGTCTTCCACCCATCCAAAGGGGTCACCCTGTCAGATAGGATGCAAAGCATCCATGGGGTGGGAGATGGGCCCACAATTTACATGGATCAAGTAAGTGAACACCTTGAAAGGCTTGACTTCCACAAATCATGGGCCTGGACAGAATGCACCCAAGAGTCTTGAAGGAGCTGGCAGACATCATACCACGCTCTATGGCAAAGATATTTGAGAACTCATTGCACTTGGGAGAGGTACCAGAGGACTGGAAAAGAGTCAGTGTGGTCCCAGTCTTCAAGAAAGGAAAGAAGACCCAGGGAATTACAGACTGATCAGTCTGACATCCATCCCTGGAAAGATCCTGGAGGATATTATGAAGGGTTCCATCAGCAGCAGGCTAATGGAAGGCAACTTTCTTAGTGCCATCCAACATGGTTTTGTTGCTGGAAGGTCCTCTCTGACGAACCTCGTCTCCTTCTATGACTAGGACAACATTGCCTAGACAACGGAAACAAAATTGATGTCATATATCTAGATTTCAAGAAGTCCTTTGACTTGGTTTCCCCATGATGTCCTCATGACTAAGCTGGAGAATTGTGGCCTTGACCATCTCATGGTCCGATGGCTGGGGAACTGGCTCTGGGGTCAGACCCAAAGAGTATTAGCTGATGGGAGCAAATCATCTTGGTGAAAAATGACCAATGGTGTCCCTCAGGGCTCCGTACTCATGCCAGTACTCTTCAACATCTTCATAAAAGACCTGGATTTGAGTGCCAGATGTGGACTGGCAAAATTCAGATGACACAAAACTATGGGGGAAGGCAGTCACACTGGAAGGTAGACTGGGGATACGGGCCAACCTGGACAGCCTCGCAAGTTGGGCAGACCAAAGATGGGAAGACAATTACAGGGAATTTGCTCTATATCCCTGTGACTTATATCAATGAATATATAGGTGTTATGCTTTTATGTGTGTCCATAAGAAAATAAACAATGTAGGAGGTAAGCCTAATATACCTAATTGTTCTCTTCTTAAATACTTTCCCCTTAGTCTGTTCCTATGTTCTTTTGCCTCTCCTTCCACCTTGCATTTCTCATTATATTAATGTTACCATTTGTGAACGGAAATTCCCAATTAAAGTGAAACAAAACTAAAACAACGACCAATCAAATACAGTACAGTCATGGCCAAAATAGTTTGTCATGCAAACATTTTTCAGTTGTTAGTCAAAGTTGTCATTCCAAAGGCAGCATTAGTGTGGCAATGGATGGAAAATCTTTTGTTCAAGCTGGACATTCTCTTGCTTTTGTTGTATGTATAACATACAATATTGTACTATTGGTAAAATAATTCACTGTAGCCTATATCTGTAAAGGAAGACAATGAATATCTTAAATTTCCTTTTTATCCATCATTCATTCATTTGGAGTTGCGGAATTTTCAAAACAACTATGTAAGAAAACTAGGAGTCTGATTCACCTGTGCTTGATACCACTAGTGTATTCTGTTCATTCCAATCTGGCCTTGCTGCTGTGAACTTTTGTGTCTCCTCTCTCCATAAATTATTTTTCGTATCTGCAAAAATAATATACCATCAGTATATGTGTCCTTATTTTGCATCTGTAGCTAGAGTAGCAGAAAACTCTTCGATTATATTATATGGATTTCAAAGAGCTGCTGATTAGTCATTTAAAAGTTTAAAAAATAGAAAGGAAAAGAAAACCGAATTGAATGTGCTCACACGCACAGATACACCAAAATTAAATAAATGGCAAAGGTGTTTTTCTTCTAATGTCCTAAGCGCTTACTTGAACACTGTTTTTTTTAATGAATTATTTCCTCTCCTGTTATTACTGCAGTACCAGCACAGCAACTAATATTAAGGTAGTTTTTTTTCCCTACTTCCTGTATCACCAGCAGACTGATTAACACTCCATTCATTGAATCTTTCAGTTGCAGCTTGGGTCTGCAGTTCTAGCATTTAGGAAAAGGGAAAAAAAAAATCTTTTTGCTGTTTTATTGAGCAAATTTGATATGGAAGCCAATGATAGATCATCATGAGAGAACTGTGATCACACAACGTATTTTAGAGACTTCTTGGATTAAAAACATGCTTTAATGGTTAGTAAAGGAAAACACTACTTAGAGGACAGGTAGTTGAGAGACATGACTTCTATTTCTAATGCTGTACAGGCTTGCTGTGTAAGCTTTGGAGAGCTCACTTGCTCTCATGCTCTCTCTCTTTTTTTTTAATTCTCTGTAAAATGTAATGATGTTTTACTTTCTGAAAAAGGAGTGTTGACAGAGTGTTTTGAGGTTTGTGTATGGGAGGTGTCAAAGAAAATGGAAATTATGAATATTTCATATCTATAAACAAGGCAAGAATCCTAAATTGAAAGAGACATTTAGCAAGCATGGAAGTGTGCATTATTGTTCGGTCATATGTGAGACCTGGAATAATGTAGACCAATCAGAAAACTTATGCAAATGAGCATATCCTAGTTAGATATTTGGCATTCAGCCATTCAGAAAGCAGAGCTGTTCAGAAGGAAACCCATGTGTTATGTGGCTCATTCCTGGCTCTCAGGTGTTATCTTCTCATGAGAATATTAGTTTAAAAGGATAATTGTTATTTTCAAATTAATGGATAGCACTGATAGTTTTGATTACAACAATAGCAATATAATAAATCATATGCATGTTAACTTCATATTTCAGTGAACATAAAGGTCATTCCAGATAAATTTTCATTAAAATACCTTATTGAACCAACCAACTGAACGGTTAATCTTTATGTTGATATTTTTGTATGCATTAAAACATGACCAAGAGGGATGTAGTAGTTGTTTTTTTTTAATTATTACTATAAAGACCCAACAGGATGTTGAGAGGAGGCATAAAGAATTGAAAGCCAGTTAGAAAACAAATGAATCATCCTTTAATTCTGCATATTTCATAGCAGCTTAATATGTTTGATTCTAAGAATTAAGCATTGGTTCTGTTGCATAAGTTGTGTAAATTGACTGATTTTTTGTTGTTGTTAGAAATTCCTGTTACATACTTTATCAAATTAAAGGATGGTAGGGAAACAATAATGCATATAATATTTAAGTTATATTTTCCTGTTAGAGTGCATGGTTAAGGTTGGGAAGCATTTTTTTTTTTTTCAAAATATCTGATTTTTTGTACATCCTCTGCAAATGTTGACCTGTATATTATTTTGGGGGGGTTTATCCAATGTTAACTTTTTTAAGACAAGCCTTCCATGTATTGTATTGTGGCCTTTTCATTTTAGCTTCTTCCATAATGCTTGCAACCAATAAATAATTTATTTTCCTCTCATTGTAAATGTTGTCTCTTACTGCTACTTCTCTTCTGGGTGTAATCCAAAAGTACAAGAGAATAATTCACATAGTCATTGAACCAGAGTAGCTTCTGGTTAACATAAAACTTATTTCCTCTTCTTCCATATATGGTAGTACATTGGAATCTAAATCACCTAAAAGTCACTTACTATGAAAGGAAGTTTTATTTTTAATCAGTAATTTAGTTGCCCTTTCATGCTCCATTACTCCTATACATTCTCACAGTGATCAACATTAAAGTGCATGTCTTTAATGAGAGGGAAGACTGAGTGTCTCCAAAATACATCACAAGGACACTCAGTTGTTTGGCAGAGTTTGAGATGCCCGGTAGGGCCAAAGATGTATATTTTTTTTTCTTAAGAGAAGAGTATGGAGCATGTATTCACCATATTCCCTGAAAGTAAGTTAAAGAAAAATGGAATACAGAAAGCAAGATAGGAATTCTGAACAGTGAAACTGCTACAGCTGTAGCAGGGAGATTACAGGCCCCTTCTACATATTACAGGTATTGCATAATTGACTGGTTAACTGTTCAGTTACCCTAAGACTAGCTACATGTGCAAAGTATTTATTACAGAATTAAAAGTTCTGACCATCTATAAAGTCAGACCTCAAAAATGTGTACTAATTTTATAAGTGGTTGCTATTGAGCTTGAACTTGCATGTGTAACAGGGTCTCCCCTGCAGCTGGGTCAGCTGACAGGGCTCCCAGCCACTGGGGTGCATCATGCTGAGTGTGAAACCCCTAGCCCTGTGGGATTGCAGCTGCCATGATTGCCAGGGGTTTTACGCACACTTTAGCCTAGGAGATTGTAGCTCCTGTGATTCCTGAGCCTTGGGGGTCCATGGGGCGCAACTGAGGGGCCTCCAAGCAATGGGAGCTTGCTTCTTCCTGGTGCAGGAGGAGCCTGAGGTTGGGCTCTGCCTGCACTGGAAATAGGGAGCAATGAGAACTAGTGCATGAATCCACAATAGCACCTCCTGCCATGTATGTCAGGAGGTGCTATTGAATGGATCATGCATTAGATCCCATTGTACCTTCACCTGCACATGTAGAGGGAGCCTTAGAGACAGGGAGCAGAAGGAATATTGTTAGGAGGTAGTAGAGTGGGTATATCTGTCAAGGACTTGGAATGGAGCCTACTCTTTGTAGCAAAATGTTCAATACAGGAGTGATTTTCACAAACTAGATGTACAGTGTTCCTTAGATTTGCCACAGTATAGTATGGATTTCCATTTAATGTACCTTGGTTCTCAGCATAGACCAACTTTCTTAGCAGAGTTGATGGTAAGTATGTGCTAAATCTAGAAGAGGTCAAATTGCAAACAATCAGATACACTTGGAAAGATGGATCTCCAGTTTTCTATCAGTTCCCTGATGAGTCAGTTTCAGTGCTGAAGCATTAAAATTGTTCCCTGTGTCCTGCAGGCCTTTAACAGTAATTTAATGTTAATTAAATTCAATCTGAGAAAATCCCCTGCAGGTAATATTTTAAAGCTGTAAACTGGACTTTACAATATGATATTTGTGAATACATTCCACTTTCCCACTTTTAGATATTAACTTTGTAATTCTTAAACACTGGTTTACGTTCTCAGTTACCTAAGCCTGAGGTACATCAGGAGTTGGCAACTTATAGCCCACGGTCCATGAAGTGATTAGATGTCAGCACAAGGGCTCAATGGGACACAGCTTGGCCTAGCACATCCCACCTCTCTGCTCAGCATACTGCTGACTCCCCCTCCAGCATCCCCCTCTCTTCATTGCCAGTGGTGTGCACTTTTTCATGTATTTCTGGGGGTAGAGTTATCTTACTTTTTAAAAGTATCAATTCCCCTGCATTTTTCAGTATATCCCTGCATACCTATCACAATGCATACTTGCAAATGAATGCATATGCACACACCCATTCTTACTTTGTCAGTAATGCATTGGAGTTGTCTTGACTAGTTAGGGTATACCAAGTAATCCTTCAATCTCTTCTCTCATAAACCAATAGTACTGTTGGGACTGTTTTGAGTCCAGAAAATTAGGACTTACTACATGTTGCTCTTTGAACTGCTCCAATGTTGATTGGTGTTAGTGCTAGCTCAAGTTAGGAGCATTCACACCTTAAGGCTAAAAAACTTCTCTGACTGTCCCCAACCTGCATAGTTGGAGCTTGCCACTAGAAGGCTGGTGAGCAGGGCCCTAACTAGGAACTACAGTTGTAAGTTGCCACTAAAGTGCTAGTGAGCCAGGCGAGGTTTCTCTCTCTGCTTTGTGGGGGTATGAGAGATGGAGGATGAGGGGTAGGAACATGAAGCTGGGAAGTAGAGAGTTAATGGGATGAGGTTGGGTAATAAAATGGAAAGTGGAAAGGAATTTGGGGGTGGAGAGGGTAGTGAAGTCAGCCACTGCAGGATAAAATAAAGAGGAGTTAAAAAAATAAAAGAAATAGAGAGGAAGGAAATTGAAGGACTCATGTTTTAATAAATTGGGATTTGGAATTGGGGTGTGGAAGGTGTTAGTCATGCTTCCTACATTGGCTGGAAGGTGGGAGCAGTGAGGGAAGGTACTTTTGGGAAAGGTCATGTGGACCTGATCTGGCCTCCTATCTTGTTCTCTTCCCCCACCCCCGTGACCCTGGACTCATCTGTGTCCTGTGATCTGGCTAGCTGGCATGTGCTCTGTAGGCTATTTATATGGGGCTACACTCCTGGGAATGGAAAGGTGCAACTAGGGTCCCACTCCAGGGGTAGCTTTTGTGGAGGAATCCTGTTCCAGCTTTCTTCTCTCCCTGGAGATAGTCTGTTCCCCCTTCTCTCTCATGTGTCTGTCACTCCGGTTGCTAAACAACCCACTCTGCCTATGTGCCTGAAGGCAGATAAGAGGGTGGGAACTCAACCCCTCTATTGTTTTAAGCACTGACCTCATGGCATGGAGGCAGAGGCTTGAGCCATGTCACTCCTGTAGGTGACCAGTGATGCTTTTCAAACTCGTTGGTCGACCTTAAACAACACTTGCCCCGATTGGGTCTGGAAGATGAGGTCAGAAAGGTTATTTAAGGATCCCTTCTTCCTGGAAGCGGGGGGGAGCCATATTGAGGAACATAGAGTAAGCACACAGCCTCTGGAGCTCTTCTAAGCTCCAGATGAACATACGAGTAACTTTCCTGAAACTTATCTAGAAATATAGCTTATTGTAATATAGAAGCATGTCAAAAGGCTACTATGCTGGTACTGTTTGCTCTGGGCTATTCTGTGATAGTTCTCTAACTTGTACCCTTCCCCAAGCCTACTCTCTTTAACCAATAAAACTTTCCACTATAAGAAGCTTGGTGTACTTTCTGGGAGAAGGATTGAGGCATGTTTTATGATCCCTATGCTTGTCTGACTAAGGGAGGCTACTTTCTGTGCGTCAGGCTTAAGGAAGCACCCCAAGTTCTAGCAGTGGGTCAAGCACCCTCAAAGTCTACAAGGCCTGTATACCCCAGGGGGCACAGGGCCCAAATAAAGAGGACCCATACCCCCGGGTGGTAGCAGTGGTAACCCCAGGCTTGCGGGTGTAGGGGGTCAGCCAGATGTGAGGTGCCCCCCGAGGAGGCACTCAGAGCTTGGTAAGTGGTCAGGTGCAGTGAGGTGGGTGGCTAAGTGTAGTAGCACCCCCTACTGGCCTGCCACAGCTTAGATGCTCTTGGAACCCCCTTCATACCTCAACAACTTTGCTCTCTTTCAGGTAATTTTCCCTTCTACTCTCCTACCACACTTTTATGATCTTTTAGAAAAAAAGGAGGCTTCCCCAGGGCTCGCCAAGTCTAGTCTCTCACTAATGCACACAGGTGTCTAAGCTCATCACTTTAAGAGCTAATTATGTGGGCTCTGTTCTCCCCATTCTCACTTATGCCCAAGCCTCACAGGTAATATTCATTCCTCTCTCTCTCTCTCTCTCTCTGCTGTTCCTAACACCCCTCTTGAACTATGGGATTCCTGGCCCCACTGATGCATGTTCCTCCTGGGCTAAGGTCTCCCAGTCCCAATCCTCACTCCTTCTGGCCTTGGCCTCCTAGGTCTTTGGCTTTTGACCCCTGGACTTTGGCCCCTCTCTCTGGGCCCTGGCCCTGCTCCTAAGCCAGTGTCTGGCTGTGGCCCTCCTTGGCCTTCAGTCCCTATCTTGGGCCCTGGCCCTACTCTTGGACTAGTGAGACCTTTGGACTCCTTGGCTCTGCTGACACACACTCTTCCTGGATTACAGACCTCTGGACTCTCTGGCCCGCCTTACACTCTGCCCTCCTAGGCTCAAACTCTCTCCCACTGGGCCCCAACCCTCTATTCTGTGGTCCTAGGCCTCTTTACTCCCAGGCCTGTTGGGAACTCCTCCTCCCCTTAGTCTCTTCCTCAAACATCTAGAGTTGCTTACCCAAGCCCGGATGTTAACTAGGAGCCCTGCTGCTCAGGAGCTCCTCTCTCCTTGGCTAGGGACAGACATTCAAAAAGCCCAAGCCTGAATTGATTCAATCTTTGCATGTTAATCTAACCTGAAGAGATTCAATCAATTTGCAAGCAGATAGATATTCCCTTTTGATTCAGAAAATGCAGGCACATGCCTGCAGTGGCTCAGGCTAGAAGCTGGGGAGTAAAGGTTGCTAGACTGAGCCCTCCCTTCCATCCCACAGCGCTGAGCTGAGTGGGGCTGTGGCCAAGCCCTGGCAGGATGCTATGATTAGGGAGTGGTTTAAACCCCCACCCTGGGCTGCACAGTTCCCAGCTGGGCTGTTCCTGGAGGGGGAGGGGCAAGTAGTCTTCACCAGGCTTCCCCCCCTGCTAAGGGGTGGAAGTGTTGCCAGCCCCCAGCTAGCACTCTGAAGCAAAAGGGAGGGGTGGAGGGAGGACTGCTTGTGTGAAGTGCATACATCTGTTGATGATACTGAGCTTTTCAAACTCCCTCTCCCTGCTTCTTCATATTGTCTGGAGAAAACTGATGACACTCACAGGTCCCATGCATTGCAAACCAGGTCATTTCTCACACCTCTCTCTGTCCCCTCTTGAACACTGTCAGAGTGTGTCCTTTGATGCAAGCCAGCAGAGAGCTTATCAGAACACAAAGCCCATCAAGAAAACAAAAAAGTTCAATCTCCTAAACAATTTTTTATCAAGGCATTTGTAAGGAAGAATGGAGGGACATTACCAGCTGACTTGCTGATTAATTCCAAAAAGCCCTAAACAGACACTATTCTGTCTGCCTTTGTTCCAGTGAAATTGAAGATACATACACATAGACGCCTCTCAGTATTAGCTAGCATGGAGTTTGTGTGACTGTGACCAGATGCCAGCTGGGGTCCATGCCACTGGGATACATACTATAGGAGAGGAGAGGTGGGGAGGGAGGGATCCCTGCTTGAGGAGTGAATGGCAAGGGGAGAGGGGGAGGGGGCAGGGGGAAGACAGACAGACACTGATGTGCATGCAGTCTCCTCCGTCTCAGCCAGTTGGAGCTCTAGTTAGGGAGGAAAGGGGTGGGGCCAGCCCTGCTCTCTGGAGCAGACAGCCCAGCTATTTTCCCTTGTAATGTAAAGGTACATGTACATCGGTATATTTGTATGCCAGTGCATGTATAAAAAAAAAACAAATAAAAATGGACATTACATAAATGTCTGACCTATCTTAAATGTTAAATATAAGAGTCAGAAAAAAACCTAGGCTTGCTTAAGTGTATATGCATGTGTTGCCATGAGTATATGAGTAAAATTACATAATGTAATACAGGACTGGCACTTGGACCACCTGGATCTATTTCCAGTTGCTGGCTGTTTTGTCTGTAGGAAAATCATGTCTCATGTACATGCCTCAATTTAACTCTCTGTAAAATATTACTGAGAGTATAAAGTGACCTAAGATTGTGTTGGACACTGTGTTTGCTGAACAAAGACAAACTCTACATGTATAGTGCAACCAACTAGAGAGATGCAAACAAAGGATTTAGAAAAGTATGACAAATATGGTGGGGGAAAAAATGAGACTTTGAACTAGTTGATAGGAATACAGCCTGCAGAAGAGTGCTTTTGGTGGCTTGCTTGGTTGGCTTTGTTGGTCTTGTTTTAGTAAAGAATAACCTAGGGAAACAGTTTCAACATCTTATGTTTTTGATCAGTATCAGTTGGCTATTTCTTGTAGTTTAGGTGTCAAAAAAATCACTTTAATGACTATCCAGATTTGCCAGGCCTTGAATATATGGACCTGCAGTAGCAGCAGATTTTAATCTAACACCCATTAAAAATAAAACCTGCAAGGTAGAAACAGCCTAATATTTCTGATTGCATCCCTAATTTTAAACATAGCAAATATTTGGAATCAACAGTCTTTACTAATGGAACTTAACAATGTAGTCTGATACTATTCTTTATGAGGATCATAGCTCATTAGAAGTGAACTGTTTTTCCAGGTGGACAGTTTGCTGGGGGGGGGGGGGGGGGGGGAAGGGGGTTCTTACTGAAAAAGCAGTCCCAAATCATTTCATTGTTTAGGCAGCCTTGCATCTTAGGTTTTGAAATTCATAGTGCCAAATGTGTATAGTAATATGATGAGTTATCCAATGGAACTGACTTCTGTTAAGGGCATTGGAAAGATCAAAAATGGACCCATTTTTGCCTCATCTGTTTCTGCTTTACAGAAAAAAAATTATCTGGTTCAATAAATATCACTGCAGTAAAATGTGAAGTCCATGATAACAGATTTTAAAAGACATGAGCAACTAGATTGACTGACTTAAGATACAAGTTGGGGTTTTTTTTTTCCATTTTTTTTCAAGTTGTGCTTTTTTCAGGGTTGGGGCTGACTTTTGAGAATCTTTATTGCAATGCCTAACATGACAAGAACTCAGTTCAGCCTGGAATTGACTGTATCATAATTGACAAGTACCTCTCCACAAGAAAAATGAGCCAGCCTTTCAGGCAAAGGGGAGGGGAAAGAGCTAGTAAAAATTTCTAGGTAATCTATTTTTCAGTGAAAGATTTCATCAACATTTTGGCAACTTTTTTAGCATGTTTTTTACTAGGTTTTCTTAAAAATTGATGAAGAAATATCTAGCTGAGAAAGTTGATATAAATGGGAGTGTATTGGAAAACATATGGTGCAGTACACTGCAGCATGTGAGAATTTGCAAATATTCAGAGTGGACCAGATCTTCAGCTGGAGAACCTGCAACTGTCACAAGTGATGGAAACATCTACTGAATATTTTCATGATGCTTTATATTCTCCACTTTTGTAACATGGCCCAAATATATTTAAAGGAAAAGTATTAGAGCAAAATAAGTTGCATGCTACTATAAAAATGCATTGAAGGATGTTCAAAGAAGTCCATTGCATAGGTGCAAACATAAATGGGAAATCTTCATTAGTGCAGCTATCATACAGCTATTAAGAGCTCAGATGGGTCACAGATGATTTAGTAGTTGCACTGACTTTGACACAGAAATCTTATTGTTATGTTGCAAGAGCAGGCTAAGATGTTAGTAGTAGCTGATAAAAGTTGTTTTTAGAGCCCCAGATATGTGAGCAGTAGGCATACGTATCCCAACTAGGTCTATATGAGAAAGTTGTCTTAGGGCCTTGTTAACTGGTGTTAGTGCTAGTTGGAGTTCGAAGCACTCGCATGTTCAGGTCAGCAGGGGCCTGGAGGACTGAAAGTTAAGAATCCCTCCCCATTCTGCCCTCCCCCCCTCCCTTCCTCCTGCCCTCCAGGGATCCCCTGGTTCTTTCTCTGCCCTGCCAGCTTACTTCTGGCTGCCCATGCTCTCTGTCCCAAGGGAGCAGGCAAGGAAAGGTTAACCTGTTGCCCCACCACTGCTGCACTTCAGTGGACTGAGCCCAGCCCAGAGAACAGCAGCAGCAACAGAGGTGGCTGGGTAGGCAGGCTACCTCTTCCCTGCCTTCTCCCCCCAGATCAATAGCATGGGAAGCCACAAGTAAGTGGGGTAGGAGTAGGGGAGCAATGAATGGGGATCTGGTGTTCTGAGGTGGGCAGGGGAGAGGGGGCAGCGGGCCCAGTATGGGCCAATGAGAGAAGTGGGGCAGAGAGGGTGTTTACAGTAAGGTGCACAGAGAGGGTGTTTACAGTAAGGTAAGCCTAGGGCAACAAGGAAAAGACCTTGGGTAACAAGGATTAGAAATAATCCTGCCCTGGAGTGACAGAACTGAGCGGCATAACTAGTGCTTAAAATTAGTTCAAGTATCTAGTCTCTGTGAACAACATAAGGGAAGCTGCTTATGAGACAAGATGCACTATCAACATGTACTTATGGAGTAGGGAAGCACCCACAAGGAACAAAATCTGCTACATTATCTAATGGGTACAGTCAGATATCCAAGAGATGAGCTGTATGCATGTATTGAATACCATATTTTGAATTTTCTTTTTACTCATCTGTTTTGCTGCCCAACTTTTTTTAAAAAGGTTGAGGGACAAGGACTCTTTCCTTTTTACTGGCTAGATTTGTCACTTTGAACAAGTCATTCAGCATCTCTGTTACCTCTTTTTAATGATAACTGAAAGGCTTTCTCAGTTGCTTTATGAATGTCTTGTAAGGCTTAAAAATAGTTGCAAGATGCTTTTTTCTTCTATGACTGTAGTTTTTACTGTTGCTATTATCATTATTCAATCATTTCCAATAATTACAAAACATTATATTCCCTTCCTTTCTTAATATGTTCCCAAAGAGATAGAGGAGGATCCAAGGCTAGAGTTAAAGTGTAGCACCACACATTTTTCTAATGATAGTGAGGCATCACTGTCTAGGTTCATACCTAGAAACCTGGCATACATTAGTGAATAATAAGTTTAGCTACTTTTAGATGGGCAAAAAAATGATAACACCTTTTGCACAAATGTGAAGTAATCACTCCAGTTGCCTCAGCCTTTAAAATACAGTCTTCACCTTTCATGGAGGTATATACCTGTATGTGTGGATGGGTGTGTGTGAGAGAGAGAGAGAGAGATCTTGCCTAAATCTCTGTGAATCTTGGAGGGTTTTTAATGGATACAACCTGAATACTATGAGTTGGGGTAAAATGGTCTAATGAAATCAAAAAAACTTGAAATAGTGCTGTTCAGAACAAAAGGAAAACTGATTTGAAATATAGTGACCTCAAAACAATTAAATACCTGAAAAACACAAACAACCATCTACTTTTAACAGCATTGTTCACTTAAAATTTATTAAATTAAAACATTGTGTTACAATACTTTAAATTAGTTTCCATGGTGTATTATTAGATTTTGTAGGGATAGGAAAGATGGTTTATTAAAGTAGTGTTATTATATTGCTCTTGGGGATAATTTTAAAAAAATCTTTCTGCCTCCTGAGAAATAGGCTAGAAAAGAAATCATACAGTGAAATCAGAATGAGAAAGTAAGAATAGTGAGAATGGTATATGATTCAATAACACTCCTGGATTGCTTTGTTGGCTAGCTAATGAAGCATGGTACCAAATTTCAATGCTAACATAAGTCAGCATATTGTCAACTAACATTCCCAATAACAGGGTTACAAGTCCAGAGAACATAGACTGTTAGCTAGTAAATATCTTTCAAAAAAGGGGAAGGATCAAGTGTATTAGCTTCTCTTCTCTGTACACATCAGGCTTTAGAAATGCTGCTGAATATATTGTATTGGTCACACTCTATGAAGGTGATATTTTGTTTCTGAAGCATACATAACAATACATTTCACAAAAATAAGATTTTTTTTTAGGCACAACACTTATTATGATTATGATGATGCCTTTTATTATTATGTTATAGTACTGTTCATAAAAACAGAATTGCTTCTACTTCCTTACATGAAATATTTCTAATTTAAAATCTTCATAGTGCAATTCTGTTTGTTAGAAGTCTATGATAATTATCTTGGTTTACTCACTGCTAGTGAGGTTTTGGGGGAGGGAGGGAGGATGTATGTAAACAGAAGAAATTTGCATTTCCATTTAAGATAATTATACATAATGACCACAGACTGTCATTGTTTTAGTTCCTAATTAGTTTAAGCAGGTAATATATAAATATTTTATGACATTTTTAACATGGCATATACTCATATTGTGGCCTTTTCTTGGTGTTTGTGTGGGGGAGAGGGTAAGAAGGATAAAATATTATTAATTACAATAACACAAGCTTCCAGAAATTAAAATAAGCAAGATCATTGTAATGGAAATAGAAGTGGGAACTATTGCAAAAGAAAAAAAATAGTTAGCTATATATTAACTTTCAGATAATAGTAGATAAAAGATTAGAGAATATTTGCCCATTTTGTAAATAAAGGGCATTTATAGACATGCTCCAGGAGGTGGGTGGGGAAGCGGGAGGGGAAATTTAAATAAGTACAGCTCCAAAAGCCGCGGTAATTAAAGCATCCAAAATATCATGTGTATTAGCATCACCGCACTGAAAAAACATGGTGGGGTGCTTTGAACTAGAGCTTGTTGAACAAGCTTTCATTTAAAGCACCCCCCTGCCCCCCATTTTTCAGTGCAGGGAGGCTGATATACATGATGCTGGAGTCCACTGGAGCATGGTAATTATCACACCCCAGCAGACTGAATAAATTGAGTTTGCTACGACACACTGTAATTACAGCACATCAGAGCAGCCTTTCTGCACATGTATAGGAGCCCAAATGGACTATTTTGTTCTTATTTAACTATGCTGGAGAAAGTGCATATACACTCACCTTGATACCAACAATACCAAGGTGTCATATAGCTGAAGGTATGTGTTATGTGTGAGGTTTCTCATTTGACTGTTAAACTCTGTAAGTTAATTAGAACTTCTACACTGGCTTCTTGGATTTACCCAACTCAACAGTGTACTGAACAAATGGAAAGTAAGTCAAGCCAAGAGACACCTTTTAACTAGACCATACCCAACTCATCTGGGGGATTATCTCAGATAGCACAGAAACATGCAACAGTTAAAATGTTTCAAATGGCTATGTATACACATATAAAAGCCCTTTGAAATATTCTAAAAGCAGGTGAAAGAATCCAAAATGTATCTATTATGGTGTTTTATCTGGGGGGGGGGGAGGGGAGAGGATGGGTCCTGGAGTCCCCCCTACTCCCCCACTGGAATTCAGCTGCTGCCAGACCTGGAGCTGGCCTTACCTATTCATTGCCTAGGCCCCAACCAGAATTGAAGCTGGCCCATCCAACCCCTCTGTCTCTCTGATGGGCTGTGAGGGGGAATAGGAGAGGTAGAGGGGTTTGGAACTGGAGTATCAGACTCCCCTCTCCACCACCCCTAACCTCTTACCTCTCTGCTTTGCCATTAGCTCTTTGTTCCCTCTGTCTCCCATCCCTGTGAGAGGAGAAAGAGTAGGGAGTAAAAAGCAAAGTTGCAGCCTGCTTGGAGGGCCCTCTGGTTGGTGCCGGAGGCTACAGCATTCTGAAATGTTCCAGCCAAGGATACCTAAGTGGCATGTGTGTCTCTTGGCTGAAAAAAAAATATTTCTGATGATTACTAAGTGTGTTTTACTTGAAAATATTTCAGTTGTTATGTCTTTCTACACCTAGTCATTCATGCCTCTAGAGCAAATCATCCATCCTTACTTCCAGAATCATTTTTTCCAGTTAAAAACAGCCATCAGATCTCTTCCCCTACATCTGATTATAGCCTATTCTGAGGATCTAACCACCCTTCTCCTTTTGAGGGTTTAGGATGGGGAAATGGAAATATATCCCTACTATATCAGACATAAGCTACAACCTCAATTCATAGTTTCTTTAGGGACGAGTATATCTTTCACACTGAGTTCAAGGAAGCCCAGGGTCTTTGACTATATTGCACAGACCAGCTAGTCAAGCCGAGTCATCCTTTCAAGCTATTTTCTCATTTTCCAAACCAAGCAGGAAGCTGAGCCTCTGAGACAACAGAAGGTAGTTGTTTTTACAGTCAATATTGCAACAACATAGGGAGCAAAATGTGATTTTTTTGCTGTTTCACAAGTCTATAAAAAGGTTTTCCCCCCAAAATGACCCACTTAAAATTACAAATAAATGCATCTGTTTTATTCAGATTATTTGCTTGACAACTATTACAAGAAAGTACATCTAGATTCCTATGAAGAGTGATGCTTGTCTCTGTATCTACAAGTATGAATACTTACTTTGGTTTCATTTAATAATTTTAACTAGAGTAATCTAATTTTCTAGGTGACCTAACATATTTATATGGATAAAATGATGAAAATAATCAATGAAGAATGGAAAGAGTAGAGTAAAAATAAACTAGATTTACCGGCACAATGGCTTATTGAGCTACTGAGATTAGATTGTATTCCCCACTACACTTGAGGGACTGTAATTCAATCTGTAGTTTGAGCAGATAACTCTACTCGCAGTAGCTTAGAACACATTTCTGGTTCTTTATATCCCAAGTTTCTCTTTAAATTGCTATTCTCTCAACTGCTGTCTCATGGGACTTTTACTGGGAAACATCTGCAACAGGACCATTCCTTTATAAATTTGAGACTGAACACAGTTTTGTATCAGTAGTGAGTCCACTCAGTACCGTTAGGTAGTGAGATCTACCATGTTACATGGTGAGATCCACTGAGTCAAATTGCAAAGTGTGTTTATTGTAACATCATGCTCAAAATTAGTCTTTCTATAATCTATCACTTTGTATGAAGAGTCAGTAAAAGATTTATCTCAGAGACTGATTATTCATGTGAAAGCTTGAAAATACTGTACCCATCTACAGTAGCATTTCCACTGCTGAGGTTCCTGTCAAGCATTAATGCAGGATACATGAGAAGGATTTAGCGCTACAGGCTTTTTGCATTAATCTGTAATATTAAATTAGTTGGCAAAGTGTTGCTGCCTTGACAGAAATTCAGGCGATGTAAAAAGGATGTATGAGCTGTTGGTCAAAGCTGCCACAGGGGGATCTTTTATGAGGGGGACAAAAATAAGAAAATCAGGATTTTTCATTTAAGAGTACATTAGCTCTGTCTGGGCATGTGTATGCATGCACACATCATGTGGATCCCTATATAATGAATAAGCTTGTACATACAAATAAACTAAAAAAAAAAAAAAAAATCACAATAAATTAATTTAAAATTATTCCAATTCACTATATACCTTTATCATAAATACAGGGCATGTCTCCTCATGATATTTCTGTTACCGGAGAAAAAGTAACAGAAGGGCTGGGAAGTCCTCTTGGCTAAACAGGTGAATCACAGTCCTCTTAAGAAAGAAGAAAGAGGCTTATAAACAATGGAAGCTTGGGGCAGGCCCCAAGGAGGACTATTCCACGACAGCCCACATTTGCAGGGAACAGGTAAGAAAGGCTAAAGTGGTGACCGAACTTAGATTAGCAACAGGAATCAATGACAACAAGAAGTCCTTCTTTAGGTACATAGGGAACAGGAGAAAAACAAATGGGAGTGTGGAGCCATTGCTCAACAACTCAGGAGAGCTGGTTACTGTCACCCAGGAGAAAGCTGAACTCCTGAATTACTACTTCACCTTGGTCTTTCATGCTAGGTAGAGTAGAAGTTGAGCACGGGAGGAATAATCACCTTCCTACTATGGCCGTAGATTGGTGTATGACCAATTAATAAAATTAGGCATCTACAAGTTATCAGGACTGAATGATCTTCATCTGAGTGTACTGAATGAGCTGGCTGAAATCATTACAGAACCCCTGGCAAAACTTTTCCACAACTCGCGGCACTCTTCCAGTCCTCAGGGACTTCTCCAGAGGGCCAATGTTGTGCCCATCCACAAGAAGGCCAGGAGGGAGGACCTGGATAACTATAGGCCAATCAGCCTAACTTCCATCCTGGGAAAAATCCTAGAAAAGTTCATCAAGGAGTCTATAAACGATAAGCTTGCAGAAGGTAAGATTCTGAATGGCAGCCAGCATGGCTTCATCACAGGCAGGTCTTGCCTTACCAACTTCAGCTCCTTCTATGACCAGATAACTCGCCACCTGGACATGAGAGAGCAGGTTGACACTTTATACCTAAACTTCCAAAAGGCCTTTGATCTTGTATCCCACAATGTCCTAACAAGAAAATGGAGGATTGTGCGCTTAACTCTGAGACAGTCAGGTGGGTGAGAAACTGGCTGCAGGATAGGACCCAAAGAGTCATAGTGAATGGATCTGTGTCATCCTGGCAAGAAATGCGCAGTGGTGTCCTGCAGGGGTCAGTGCTGGTCCAGTACTTTTCAACATCTTTAATGATTTGGATGTGGCGGAGAAGAGCTCACTGGCCAAGTTTATGGATGACACCAAGTTATGGGGAAGCGTGGTCATGCTTGAAGATAGGTTACAGATATAGGCAAATCTAGACAGGCTACCAAGTTGGGCAGATTGGAATCTGATGAAGTTCAATGTCAAGCAAGGTAAAGTGCTCCACCTCAGGACAAGCAACCCTCAACACACCTACAGCCTTGGCGGCACCAAATTGACTAGCACCATGAATGAAAGGGACCTGGGGGTAATAGACCACAGTATGAATATGAGCTGGCAGTGCGATGCTCTAGCCAGCAGGGCAAATAATACTCTGGTATGCATCAATCAATGCATCTCCCGCTAAGCCAAGGAGGTGATTCTTCCACTCTACTCAGCATTGGTCAGACCGCAGCTGGAGTACTGCATCCAGTTCTGGGCGCCACACTTTAACAAGGACATGGACAAGCTTGCGAGAGTCCAAAGAAGAGCCACCCATATGATCAGAGTCTTACACAGCAAGCCATATGAGGAAAGGCTGAGGGATCTGGAACTCTTCAGCCTGAGAAAAAGAAGGCTGAGAGGAGACCTGGTAGCAGCTTACTGCTACACTAAGGAGTACATCAATTAGCAACTGTTCACCAGGGCACCAGGGGAAAACTAGGAGTAATGGCCACAAACTCCTGGAAGACTGGTTCAGGCTCAACATTAGGAAAAACTTCTTCACATACAACGTGTCCAAACTGTGGAAGAACCTCCCTCCAGATGTGGTGCAATCACCTACCCTGGAAACTACACAGTCACCTTGCTGGGGTCACCTGACCCCGTTATCTTTTTTGCTTGGTGCAGGGGGCTGGACCCGGTGTTCTTCCAAGGTCCCTTCTGGCCTTACAACCTATGAATCTATATTAGTGTGCATCAGAGTTTATTGCTGCGGTTTGCACCAGAGTTTATTGCTCCCGGGCACAGTTTTTACTTGTGCAGTGGGGACTGCAGCATGTTGAGCTGGTGTGGCACAGGCCCAGCTGGCAGGGTACCTAGAGGGTCAGCCCAGAGCTGCTCCCCCCTAGTTTGACATACTACAGAGGGGCTTGCTGGGTTGGGGCCTACTGGCTAGCCCAGCACTGTAATACACTTGTGCCGCAGGTGGCCCCATCACTGCCTGTACATGTGTTTTGCCACACATAACTACTTTGCTGTAGGATGGTACTTGTGTCGGACACTACTATCCTACAATGGAATTAATTAGTTTACTGCAGGCTAATAGTGCTACACATGTAGACAGTGATGCTTTACTGCAGAGATAATTAGTAAGTGTGTTGTAGGAGGGGAGAAGAGATCATCTACTTGAAAGACTAAGTGCTTTTCCAGGGACTGGTTCAGGACACATGAGACTATGTTGTGCTTTTGGCCATAGGTGACTGATTTTCTGAGGGCAGATTCCACTTCTCTGATTTCTGAGGAATATAAAAAGAGGGCATTAGTGTCATGTAACACCTAAGCTCTACCCATTGTCTCCTTTATAGTGTAATATTGTAAGGACCAACATCCTTTTATCATCAGCAAGGATCTGCGGTTTCCCTGATTAAAAAAGAATTGCAAATTCTCTGATTAAAAAAAAATAAAAAATACTCTGATAAAAACCCCAAAATTCATTATTAAAATGAAAGGCCCCTCACTGCCCCACACAGCTCTGCTGGTGCCTCTCACTCTCCCCACAGCCTACCCAGCCCTGCTTGTACCCCTCACTCCCTCCCCCACAGTCCCCTGGTCCTGCCTGTGCCCCTCACTCCCCCCCAGCCCTGCTGGTGCCCCTCACTCTCTCCACACAGCCCCCACCGCACTGCTGGTGCCCCTCAGTTCTTGCCTCATGGGCCCCTGGCCCTGCTGGTGCCCCTCAATAGTTTCATAGTTTCCTAGTAGCTAGGGTCAGGAGGGACCTGAATAGATCATCTAGCCCGACCCCCTGCCACAGGCAGGAATGATGCTGGGTTCACAAGACCCCAGACAGGTGATCATCCCACCTCCTCTTGAATTTGACCAAGGTAGGGGCGAGGACCACTTCCCTGGGAAGTTGGTTCCAGATTTTGGCCACCCTAACTGTAAAATATTGCCTTCTGATCTATAACCTAAACCTATTCTCCATCAGCTTATGACCATTGTTCCTTGTCATCCCAGGTGGTGCAGGGGAAAAAAGGGCTCTGCCTATTTGCTGTTGATCCCCCCGATGAGCTTGTAGGCAGCCACCAGGTCCCCCCTCAGCCTCCTCTTGTTGAGGCTGAACAGGTTCAGGTCCTTCAGTCTCTTCTCGTAGGGCCTGTCCTGCTGCCCTCTCACCAAGTAGGTGGCCCTCCTCTGAACCCTCTCCAGGCTGGCCACATCCCTTTTGAAGTGAGCCAAGTACTGGAGTTTGAAGTCTTATGTGACTTGTGACTTTGAAATATATCCAGGAGAATATTAGTTTTCATTTTAATGTTGTTTTACCTTAAGTATCTTATTGAAGCTGATATCATTCAGAATACTTAGAAAGTATATTGAATTGGATCAGTTTGTTTTCAAGCATGAATCTTAAATCTTTGGTGAAACCATTTCATGCTGTTTCAGTAGCATTAGAGTGATCCTGTAGCCAGGGTAGCCCAGGAAATATACAAGAGGCAAGAATTTTTGGGTGCGATATCTTTTATTGGACCAACTGTATGGTTGGGATAGTCTTAAGAGAAGCTTCTGAACGTATTGAACTCTACTTCAGGTCATGCTGTTTTAATTCTTTTTAGACTTCAAATGAATTTGTAGTCATACCTTGTATTCTGGTAAAGGCCACAAGAGCACGATTCATATATAGCTATACCTTTCTTGTGTTTCTTATCAACTTAGATGTTTCAGATTGACAAGTGAAGAAATTATCTAAATAACTTTCCTGTCAGAAAGCCACCCATGGTACCAATGTTAAAATGACACAACAAATCCTTAACCTTAATAATGTGCGCTAACTACAGACTTTTGTGACAAAGAAGTATTAACCAATATGAGAGGGGCTATAGAAATCCATACCAGAATGACACGATTTATTGTGAGAAGGGTCAAACCAATTCTAATACCAGCTTTTGCTCAACTTGGTGAAAATTATCTCGATACTATGAAAATGGATGTGATGGAAACAATGTCAACAGGATTTCTAAATTGGTGATTTTATTTTGAATTAGCATGAACATATTTTTGATATGTTTTGAAAGATTTTGGGGTACCTGAAATCACAGATGAAATATGTAAAGTTAATGCAAAATTTGCAGTTATGCTTTTGCTTTTACCTCTCAAATCCTTTATTTGCATGAAATGTCACTCCATTTTGTGGAAACAATGCAATTCCATCTGCTTAATGCTAGATTTTTGCATGTTATAGCAATATTATGAGTTTTAAAAGTTGAAGATCTGACACCCGCGATATAGATTGTTGTCTATTTGACTTGTCTAAAATCCTCAGTTTGTTTCACTTGTAAATGATTAGATATTTTATATAGGAACTACAGTTATGTGATGTATTTCACTTTAAGGAAACATTTTTTAAGCAGCAAGTCATTTACCTGAACCCAGGCTATTGGTTATTGCTCTCAGAATGATAGTACAGAATTGCATTATGGTTTATGACCCTTCATATTGTTGAATAATGCCTTTTCTTTTTAACATAAGCATGCTGCAAAAGAGATTTAATCAAAAAAAATTCTGATGGGAAACAGACCAGTGGATTACACAGACGTTTCTAAGAGAGTATTAAATATCCATATATACATATAACTTTTATATATGTATATATATAACATATATATATATATATTACTTTTATAGACATTTGAATGTAATCAATTAAAAACCCAGAGTATGGATTTCTTCCTCTCTTAAAACTTAGACTTTGTCATATACATTCTTGCCATTAATTTCTGTTGTTTTTAATTTTATGTTATGACAGGCTAGAAAGTGCGGTCGACCTACAGCATAATAGTTGGACTTGGGCATGTTATTGTTGAAGGTTCAGTAATTGTTGATAAATCCCAGAATTGCTTCAGTTGATCATCTCGCCCTCCTCCCCCCACCCCCTCCCACACACACTCATTTAATCAATTTTTCAATATACATACTCAGATTACAGCAGAGATTTTGTCTGGGCTAGACATCATTTAAACTATACCTTTTTAAATAATTTTCCCGAATAAAATGACCCTGTATTGTGACTTATTAATCTGGTTTTCTCTGGATGCTAGAGACAGTTACAGTTATTATTGTAAGAAGATTGTCCCTTTTTTTGTTATGAATGCTAATACTTTTAATCATTCAGCAGTAAACCTTATACTTGATATATCAATATAATCTTATAGTGACTTGGTCAATGGCTGCCTCTTACAGATAAAATACTTAGGGATTTTATTTAGCACCTAGATCTGTACACATCACTGATTTTGGATATTTATTTCAATGGTAGCTGTTACCTTTGTGGAAGCATATGTATACTTAAAAACAATACACACAAATTAATTTCTTTCTGCAGCAGTTTTAAACAAGTAAAAATAAATTCTTCACTCCTGAAAGGATTGTACCTGTACTTGTTCCCCTGAAGATCTAAAAGAATGGAACAGAACTTGGACATAATCTCTGTTAGGAGATACTGGATGTTTGCTTCTGTGAATGTTTGGTGTGTTTTTAATAGCACCAAGAAAACAAAACTGAAAAATTGAAAGCACCTTAGCACTATTAGTTTCTTTGAAGCCATAGATACTGAGTATATCTTTTATTTATTAAAAAAAAATCACTTCTGCTGTAGATCTAAAGCATCATAATAGCATTATTTTTCTTGTGCCAACTGTAAAAATTCTGCCACACCCTAACATGTCAAACTTCATCTGAACCTTAATACATAAACTGACTGAGAGTAACTCAGTTGGTTTTACAAATCTACAAATTATTAGTACACTACAATAAAATAGTCCCTCAGGTTTTGATCCATTGTTTTCAATGGGACAACTCATGCTTAAGCTAAAGTTATGCTTAAGTTTCTTCTGGATTTGGTTACAACCCACCAGAGCACTCCTAATAGAACATTAGAAATGAATACAGTAGAACCTGGATCATTTGTCTTGGTGTGGTTTATAACCAACTAAAATTGCAGGAGACTGCCAAAAAGAGGACAAACTGTCAAGCTTTTACTTGAAAAGATATCCCTTCACTGATTAGCTGTGGAGAAGTGGAATCCTTTGAAATAAAAGTTGTAGCACTTGTTTGGAGCAGCTTAGCTGTCCAGCTGTGGCTGTATATATTCCCCACTTGTTCTCAAACCCTCATCTTCACAAAGTCTATAGAACATTACTCTGCAAATGACCCTGGTTCTCTGGTAAAGGAACACTGTAATCTGCAGTCAGGAAGTTCTCAAATAGATGAGAAATCGAGCAATATTAGTTTCTGGAACCCAAATAAAAAAGAACTGAAGCCAGTCCGATGCAAATCACACAATGCCTCTGAGGGATTTTATGCTTGTGACCAAGACACATGAACTGAGGGCTCAGTCTTGTTCTTCTCTACAGTATGACCATTTACATGGTTTAAGTATGTACAATATATATCAGTTCTTTGGACTGGGAAAAGAGCACTCACCACTTTACAGAATCAAGCTCTAAGGAATCAAATGGTTTCAGAATATTAATTCAGGCAACTAGTTTGCTTTCAGCAGCAGATGAGTGACTGTCAACCAGTGCCTGTATTGCAGGAACTTTGGGCCACAGTTCTGCAACACACTGAAAAAATGTTTCATTTTTGTTGAATTTGGCTTCTTAAGTTTTCAAATATTACCAGGTTTTACCATAAGGTTCTTGACCAGAAGGGAGATTGGAAAAGTACAATTATCTGCTGGGCTATTTCATAAAGTGACTTCACATGCCTAACATGTGCACAGGGAGTTACCATTCTGCTATTCTGAAACAAGGAATGAACGTTGTCCCCAAAAGTCAAACTAGTCTTTTCCTGCTTTCGTCAGTTCATAAAATCAGGGATTCAATGAACTGGTTAAGTAAATTCAAAATTTCATAGTAACTTAGACTCAAGCAGAAAAGACGGTACATTTTTTCTCTGGACTACTACATCAATAAATAGCGCAGCCCAAATCATGCTAACTTTTGCAGAATAGCAAAAACAATTCTCAGCAAATGGACACACCTAATTCTGCCACTGAGTAGGGATGGCCTGTAATAGCCAGCTTTGCACAGGTGAACGTAGCGGCAAATAATTCCTCCTATTATTCCAGCCCTAGACTTTAATATCCTTTTGGAACAGACTTTTGCAGAAGACTTCCAGCAGTGTTGCCCCGATCATCATTCCACAAGTTTGACTTTCCACAGGACACTTAAATTCTCTGGGGGTTGGAAAGATAGTACTGCAAGGCATGAGCAATATGGTCAATAAAACCCTGAGCAGAAGCAAGTCACTTACTGGTGGGAAGGAAAATATCTAAAATAACAGTGTATGTATTAGTGTTGAATCGTTTTCCTTGTATACACCCTAGAAGCATTTTTAAAGAAAAATTTGACAGATTTTTGTATACAATAATTTTGAAACTCTTGACTCATTTTAAGAACATGCAGTAATCACTTATTATGTATGACCCTTTCTGAGGGCTAAGCCATTTTAGTGGTTCAGACTGGCTTGGGAGGTACTATAACTAAGGAATAATTAAGAAACCTACATTCACAGGTATACTTCATAATTTTAAGCATATATTACATCAACCTGTCTTTCTTATAGCCCATAGTTCAACTCTTACTATAGTTTGGATGGTTATTTAAAATTATGTGTACGACATAGGCAACTCATGCCATTATAAATCACCCTTAAAATTTAACAGCTTAACAAAATAAAACCATTACAGATTACATGCACCTCAAGAGATAAATATATAAACTGCTTCTTTTTTGGCAAACAGGCTGGTAAATGCCCATGAATATTAAGCAGCTTCTTTTATGATTCAGTACTATCTGTTTGGCTACAGAGATAATTATAATCTAACTGTTCTCCTTTTATCAATTGCTTTTGATTCCCTTTGGTTCTGGTGGGGCTTTTGGATGTAAATTCAGGTGAGACCAGGACTGATAATTCCCCGAGTGATTTAAGAGCCTATGGGTAAAATTTTCAAAAGTGACTTTGCCTGGTAAAAACCAAATTCCCATTAACTTTCAATACATCTCAGTAAAGGTCTGAAAGTGCCTAAGGAATTTCTGAAAATGGGAGCTAACCATCTAAGTCACTTAAAGACTTTTGAAAATGTTACAATTTGATACATGTTATAATTATTTTAATTGCTATCTATGTAATGCCTAAATTTATGCCACAAGGCAAGGGAAACATTTAGGGCTTATCTCTAGAATCACAGGAATGGAAGGTTATAAGCTATCTAGCCCATAGATGTAGGGTTTACTGTTTCTAAACCAGCCCAGATAAATGCCTACCCATTCTCTTCTCAGAAGCCTCCATTCACTATAAACATAAGACTCAAATAGGGTTTGAGCTCATTATCCCTAGTTTACCAAGACACTAATTTAAACCCTGTGCTATGGAAACACGGAACATGCAACGCTTTGAAGAGATTCGTACTTGGAACTCCTGATGTTCCAGCTATAACATCTCCAACAGAAGCTTAAACTAAGATGTGTTAGTGAAGTAGTTGTTGATAGTGGATAATTTATAAAATAGTAGCATAGATGAGTCAATATTGATGTCCACACCAATACAGTAAAAACTTTTGAGATAAATGTAGGTGGCTAAGCTAAAGAAAACTATAGCTCTAGAAAACTGCTTGCCTTGCTTTACTAAGGATTGGAACTGTTTTCATTGTCATTTTACAATATCCATTGTTCCTAAGAGCTGTTGACTAATACGAATCATCATCTTAAACAGACAAAACTAGGGAATATATTTGATAGATTTGTCCCTACTTGTTTTGTGCCATGTTTCCTGTTACAATGTGGCATCTTTCCTCCTAAAAACACATTTGTATGATTTAACTGAGATTTCTTTGGGCCATTAATTTGATTGCAAAGTTTCTGCACTTTTGAATTACATAATGAGTTGAGGTGCTCATAAATCTTAAGATGAAGAACCACCACTGAGACTGACAATAGTGCTATGTATCTTAGTCAAGAATGCTAGAGCACTATGAAGTAGGTATTGTAAAATAATTTGAGAAGATAAAACACAGAGGACCCTAACCTTATTAAAACAAGTCCCCAACTAATAGTTGTTTGCTACTGGCCTTAAGTGCCAGAAGTTCTAAAGTACTTAATTCAACACTTACAGGAGTTTAGTGTGAAAGATATATATTGATCATTATTTCAGTTAATAAAAATGTTAATTTATGTGCAAAGCTGATCTGTTTTTGTTGCCATAACCCAATTACTTTAAAGAAAGAAGAATATCAAGTCAAGGTAAAACAAATATATGTAACAGAATATGTGGTGCCAGAACAATTTCCCATGAATTCGAAAACTAGATGGGATTGAACCCCTTTAAAAAAATCTCAAACCCAAAACAATTAACAAGAAACATAAAAATATATCAAAATTTCAGTAGCTGAATGAATGCCTTGTTTTTCAAGTTTCATATTGGATATCATGAAAATATCTAAAGTTTCCTCTTGGAAGTATATCTCATGCAGTGAGATGGCAAATGTGGCAGAAGACCAGTTTGGCTTAGCAGAGAACGCTTCAGTAAACTAAATCACAAAAAGGAAGTTTATAAGAAATGGAAACGTGGACAAAGAACTAGGGAGGAGTATAAGTGTATTGCTTGGGCATGCAGGGATGAAGTTAGGAAGGCCAACATGCAATTGGAGTTGCAGCTAGCAAGGGACATGAAGGGTAAGAAGAAGGGTTTCTACAAGTATGTCAGTAACAAGAGGAAGATCAAGAGGAAAAGTGTGGGTCCCTTACTGAATGGGAGAGGCAACCTAGTGACAGAGGATACAGAAAAGGCTGAAGTACTCAATGCCTTTTTCACCTCAGTCTTCACAGGCAAGGACAGCTCCCAGACTACTCCACCTGGTACCACCTTGGGGAGGAGGTAAGCAGCTAACTGTGCCAAAAGAACAGGTTAGGGACCATTTAGAAAAGCTGGATGTGTGCAAGTCCATGGGGCCAGATGGGATGCACCCAAGGGTGCTGAGGGAGTTGGCTGATGTGCTTGCAAAGCCATTAGCCATCATCTTTGAAAACTCCTGGCAATCAGGAGAAGTCCCGGATGACTGGGAAAGGGCAAACATAGTGCCTATATTTAAGAAAGGGAAAAAGGAGGATCCAGGGAACTACAAACCAGTCAGCCCCACCTCAGTCCCTGGAAATATCATGGAACAGGTCCTCAAGAAATCAATTTCTACCCCTTAGAGGAGAAGAAGGTAATTTGGAACAGTCAGCAGGGATTCACCAAGGGCAATCGATGCCTAACTAACCTGATTGCCTTCTATAATGACATGACTGATTCTGTGGATGCTGGGAGACCAGTGGATGTGGTATACCTTAACTTTAGCAAGGCTTTTGATCCCACAACATTCTCATAGGCAAGCTAAGGAAGTACAGGCTGGATGAATGGACTGTAAGGTGGATAGAAAACAGGCTGAATCATCAGGCTCAGAGGGTAGTAGTCAATGGCTCAATGTCTAGTTGGCAGCTGATATCAAGTGGAGTGCCCCAGGTGTTGGTCCTGGAACCAGTTTTGTTCATTACCTTCATCAATAACCTGGAAGATGACAGAGAGTGTACTCTTAGCAAGTTTGCAGATGATACCAAATGAAGGGGAATAGTGGATATGCTGGAGGGCAGGGCTAGGATTCAGAGTGACCTAGACAAATTGGAGGATTTCACCAAAAGAAATATCATGCAGTTCAACAAAGACAAGTGCAAAGTCCCACACTTAGGATGGAACAATCCCATGTGCCATGTGTACAGGCTGGGGGCTGACTGGCTGGGCAGCAGGTCTGCAGAAAAGGACTTGGAGGTTACAATGGACAATTAGCTGAATATAAGGCAACAGTGTGCCCTTGTTGCCAAGAAGGATAATGGCCTGCTCAGCTGCATTGGTAGGAGTGATAGCAGGTCAAGGGAAGTGATTATTCCCCTTGATTTAGCACTGGTGCTGCCACATCTGGTGTACTATCTCCAGTTTTGGGCCCCCCACTACAGAAATGATGTGAACAAATTGGAGAGAGTCCAATGAAGGGCAACAAAAATGGTGAGAGGGCTGGGGCACATAACTTATGAGTAGAGACTGAAGGAACTGGGCTTATTTTTAGTCTAGAGAAAAGAAGACTGAGACAGGATTTAACAGCAGTTTCAACTACCTGAAGTGGGGTTTAAAAGAGGATAGGTCTAGACTGTTCTCAGCAGTGGCAGATGACAGAACAAGAAGCAATGGTCTTAAATTGCAGCAAGGGAAATTTAGGTTAGGTATTAGGAAGGATTTTCTCACTAGGAGGGTAGTACAACACTGGAACAGATTACACAAAGAGGTTGCGACTCTCCATCCTTGGAGGTTTTTAGAACCCGCTAGACAAAGCCTTAGCTGGAATGATATAGTTGGGGATGGTCCTTCTTTGAGCAAGGGGTTGAACTAGATGACTTCCTGAGGTCCCTTCCAACCCTAATTTTCTATGATTCTATGGGTGAGGGTGTATGCTGCTACAGTCAGACCTTTTCTGGTACCAAGCCAGCCTACTTAAAGTTCCCTTGAAGATTTGTATGCTAGACTGCAGCATGTATTGTAGATATACCTTCAGAGGTTTTTCAGAACCCAAAAGTGTTGGTTCATATCTCATCTCTAGCCATAAAGTCCCGCCATGTGAAGGTTGGGGACGTTTCATAGCACTAATCAATTTGGCATTCTATTTGTGTTGCAGTTTGTAAACAGAATAATATAGACAAGGCCTTTTTACAAGTATTCTAGAATTGGAGGAAGTTATTCAGCCTGTTTGCCTCTGTCTAATCAGAAGTACAAGAGATGTCCCCTTACCACTTAAACTGTATAAGCCACCAAAGGTAGTAGTGGACAAGCAGATTGAAGCTACTAGTCCTCTTCTGTTACCTTCAAACATCAAGGAAGGAGAGAAAAGATTGAGAGCTAACATACTCATTAACAACCACTAAAAATTCAGAGAATCCAGTTGATGTTGTACTGCTATGCTTAGGTTAGAACATTCCATCAATATGTGATGAATACTTGAGTTGTAATAATAAAAACTACCAACAATTTCAGGGCATCACTGTACAATTATTTTGTGATTTATGCAGCTCCAGTGGGGAAAGGGTTCCAATGCTCTCAGATGATGGCTGACAGAAAGTTGTTTTGACAGGTAGCATGAAGTAGAGTGGTTAATTAGGTTCCTCATAGTTTATCAAAATAAGAAAACAGCCAAAATAATTGAGTTGCTACTTAGGTTTCAAAAGACATGTGTAAAAGCAAGAAATGTAAAACTCACATTTCACAAAATGAAACAAAATTGGCAATAGGCCCAACATTTAGATCTGCAAAATGAATGCATTCTTCAAGGGAAAATGATGTAATATTTGCACACTTTCCTTTGAAGTAATCATTCTATTAATCATTTAAATAAAACATTGAACCTGCATTTAGGGATTTGTAAGTATAGAGACATCCTTGCTTTAATTCAGAAGCTGAAAATTAATTTATTAATTAAATAGAGGTAAATGCATACTTTCCTAAACTATGCTTCAGTGAAGAAAACTGTAAATTGGATGACCATAGCAACGCTGTTTAATAGAATTGTGAATAGTGAGCAAGGAAAACAATACAGATTTTTTTCTTATCTTAACCTTAGAGAAAATCATTGTCAATATTCATCTTTGAAATGATGCACAGTTAAGTAAAAATCCCTATTGCCAATTATATTTAGTCCATATTTAATGTGTTGAATACTTTCAAATGCAAATACCTTCTGTCACACATTATGATGGAGTAGACAATTATTCTTGGTTAAAAAACAAATGTATTTTGTAGAAATGTTAACAGAGCAATAGTTATCTTGAAATTAATCTTTTGGTTCTTAGGAAGAAATAAAACCTCTCCAGTGAATGAAAAGAAACTTGACCAAATATGTTCAATGTTAATGTACAGTAGAATGACAGTAGCTATCAGGGAGGACAGAAAATTAAAACTGAATAAAATAAAAACAACTGTTTACACTTCCTGTAAAACTGTTGTTAGTCTTATATGCACTCATTTCCATTTATGGTGATGTAATGATACCAAATGAGTTAGGCAAAAGGTAGGGCAGGGTGGCACTTCAGAAACTAGCTGGTCCAGAGGCATGAGCTTTACTGAAGGTTTAGACTTGCTTTCTCTTTAACTTACTAAATACTTTCCAGTGCATATATAGAGATTTGACAGGGACAAACATGAGCCACATCTTTTGTTGGTTTAGCAAAATAATGTACTGCTTTGGATATGGCTTAGCATAAAAGGTTAATTAGAAGAGACATCAAGTTTTCTACTTCATGTGTTAGCAAGAAATAAATGAAAAACAATCAAAGTAGTTGGTATCAACCATTGCAGCTAAGAGATTCTAGTTTAAATTTCATGAGAAGATGGCCTTTTTTCTTAAATGATAAACACAGCTCGCCTAAAAGCTGGAGAATGTAGCTGTCGTGAAAGGTAGAAAAATAGTAGCAAATGAAACAAAATCCTCTTTACAACTGCAAGAGAAAGCGATGATCTTCCCAGACAGCTTACTGGACTGGGTTCATTCAGACTCATTGCTATCATCACAAAGCCATAGAATGACTTTAGTTCACTTTCTGTCAAAATTAATTTACATCCCACTTCCTGAATTTCTCTGAAATTATATAAATTGCTGCTTTATAAATTGAAAATACAGGGGCAAGTTTTCCTGGCTTGTTAACAAGAAGACAAAACTGAACTTTGCTATGATGATAAAATCATAGGGCACATCCACACATGCAGGCACATGGGCTTGCAGCAGCTCAAATTGAAGTAGTGCAAATTTGAACTGGGACTTTTTGCCTCAGCGTACATGCCTGGACATGCACTTTGGTGTGGGGCAAATTGTGCCACTTGGGGCAAAATAACTCTGTCTGACTCCTCGTGGATCTGCAGTCAGGGGGAGCTAGAGCCTCAGGTCAGCACCTGTGCTGGCCCCAGCAGTATAAAAACCTGCCCTAGCTAGCAGCTTAGGACTACTCCTTCTCAGGAGCTTCTAGGTCCCAGCCAATTGGTATCTGGGGACACTAGCCCCTTGTGTCAGCTGGACTGATGCAGCAGCATCCCAAATCCATTTTTTTTAAATACCCCAAAATCCATGTTCTTCCACAATTAGAACAAAAGACCACTATACACAGAGAGAGACATCAGTTGGGCAATGCTTTATTGATATACACAGTATTAAAGCAATTTGGAAGCCTACCAGTGTCTCTATCATCATAATAAAATACATTCTAAATATCTATATGTGTTGATGTGTGCTTTTGGTTTTCTTCTTACATGATGGGTATGTGATGGGGGGGTGGGGTTTGCAGGAGCGGGGTGGAAAGGGGTGTGGGGAAGTCAGGTGGGTATGTGTGGAGGGATGCGGGGGGATGCAGGCCGGTGTGTGGTTAGCTTTGGGTTGATGGTGAGGGGAATGTGGGTGTATGGGGACTTCCTAGGGGAGCTGCTCAGGAGGGGTGTGTCCCCTGGCCCCCACAGGGTACACCCCCCCCACACAGCACATGGACTGCCCCCCCCCCCCCTTGCAGGGCCCCAGCCCTCCCCTCAGGATCCCAGGTACCCTGCAGGGCCACAGCCCTTCCCCCCCCCACAGGGCTCACAACTTACCCCCCACAGCAGCAGGGGAAGTGGAGCATTCAGAATCCACTGCTGCCAGCCCTGCCAAGGCATGGTGTGGCCCTGAGCAGCTCACAGCCATCGCTGCCTATACTACTCTTTGGGGACTGGAGCCACTTGCAGATGTCACTCAGAGGCTGGTGCCACTTGCAGGAACCACGTATCGCTCTGAGCCGGGTCCTGCTGGCACTGGAGCAGCTCACACCACCAGGTCAGGCCAGTTTCATGGTGGCAGGACCTGGCTCAGCATGACACATGGTCTCTGCATGCCACGTTGGGTCCTGCCACCATGGATCCACCCTGACCTGGCAGTGCAAGCTGCCCTAGTGCCGGCAAGACCTGGATTGGCTTAGTGCACTGTGCCTGCATGCTGTGCTGGGTCCGGCCTCTGGTGCCAGCATTGCTTTCCCCCTGGTGCCTACAGGGAGGAAGTGCACAGTGGGATGTGGCCTGGTGCGGCTCACTAGCCTGGCTTTGCACCAGAGTGGGACGTGTGTCTCCCAGAGGTGTGGCTACTTTGCAAATGCACGCTAGCTGTGCAGCCTGGGCCGGACCGGGTCAGGTTGGGTCCAGCCGGCAGGGTGCATTTTCCATAACCCTAATGGAAAACACACCCCACCAACCTAATCCAGCCCAGGCTGTGCAGCTAGTGTGCAGTTGCACAGAAGCCACGCCTCCTGAAGCTGCACCTCCCTCTCCAGTGCAAAGTCAGGCTAGTGAGCTGCGCTGTGCCACACCAGGCTGGGCCAGGTCAGGTCCCACCACTCACCGCCAGCTCTGCCGCAATGGACTGGGCTGGGTCCATTCAGCGTGTATGGAGCCTGGGCCTCACAGCACTTTGTCAGCGCCTGCTGTGCCTGCAACAGAGCCACAGCCACACTGCCTGCTGCCACCGGCACCACGAGGGCCAGGTGGGGGGGCAGCCAGGTGGGATCCCCAGTTTGAGCCCACCCACTGGGACATCCCCCCTTCTGCTGCTCCCCACACCACCCGACATCCCCCTCCACTCCTCAGAGCCCCCGACAACTCCCTCCACTCCTGACACTCCCTGACACCTCCCTGACACTCCCCATAGCCCCCAACACTCCCTTGATATCCTCCTACCATTCCTCACACCCACGCATGCCCACCCATACCCATAAACCTCCCCACCCCATCTCACTAGCTTACCTTTGACAGTGCCGAGGGCAGCAGGAGTACCACAGAGATGCTCTGGCCAGAAACCAGAGTGCCTGTAGTGAAGGGCTGACTCCCAGGTTGCCTCCAGGGATGGTCCAGGACTGTGCCTTGTCCTGCTGTTCTGTGGCGCATTTTTTATTTTGACCCCTGAATATCCAGGTGTCTAATTTGTTCCGCTGAAGTTTTTTGTTCCCATACATGTGTCTTGCAGCATCTCAAAGGAGTTTAAGATGCTGCAAGATGCACGTGCGTGCTCATCTGGATGTGCCTATCAGCACCAAAGTGAGAGGAGATTTACTCCAAAGGCAATTTGGATGAGTAGCACAAAACTGAATTTCAGGTGTTATGTCAAGTTTTTTGCTAAAATCAGTCAAACAGGTTTGGACCTTGTTATGTTGTAATCTAAAATCCCATGCATCACACACATGGGTGTATGTATGCTGCATTCTGTTTCTGTGCAACATGCACACATTATGTTTTATGTGAGTTAAATAAAACTCATTTTATTCTGAGCTGCCAATTCCCTCTCAACAAAAATTATAGTAGTACAGAAGACTCTTTGACTGCTTCAACTCATATAATTTTAATATGATTTATTTGTCTTCTTCTTTCACAGATAGGCCTGTCTTCTTTTTTTAACCATCAGTATTGTGATTAGACTTAAAAATCACATCTGCATGCTTTGTATTTAGAATTGTACATTTGTTGTTGTTAATTCTCTTTTCCATCCATTTTCTCCTAAATAAAAACCTGGTGGGCTTGTAGAAATGTAAGGGGACTGATGCACAACATCAGCTTTAGAAATCAAAGATTTTAAACTTAGTAGTTCACTTTGACAAGCTTTGCTTACATAAAACACTCGTTTTTTTACTGTGTATTTGTGATCACTGAAAAGTTTTTATTACTGACGTCCACTATTGTTCTTTTAGCTCAAAAAAAAGTAGTTCCGAATATAGTGTGGGAAAGGCATAGGAACCTGGCTAAATTAAGTTTACTTTTCCAGGCTATACACAATAGCATACATTTAGTATTAATCAGGTATTTTGTATGCAATTGCTTCATGGAGCTGAAACAAAGCACACTGAGTACATTGCATTGTTTTTTCATATAACCTGCAATCTGTGTTATTATTGCTGTCTAACATAATTTATGAACTGGGTTTTAATTCTTAACCATTTAAGTCAACACATTTCCTGAAAGCTGTCACTCTTGGGAAATGTATTGTGGTGTTACTTGTTTTGTCCTACATTTTGAATGTGTGGCAATTGGAAATTACTAGGTATGAAATTTCAAGGAAAACATTTTTTACAACTCCTTGTTCTGCAGGTAAGTAGACAGTTAATAATGGAGAAATCATTCATTCTGGATGCTTCATGTTCCATCTGTCCTGCAAATAGGAAGGAAAAAGAAGAGAAAACCCTGTTTTCCATTGCAGTTATCTGTTCAAGCAAGTAATCTACTCACAGGGCAGATGGGAATGTAAAAATATATGCACATACAAAAAAGAATTGCAGATAAAAAGAGTACCTACATAAGGCACCAAGAGGTAGTATTGCAGTATATGATTGACTGTTCTATGAGTCATCTCCTTGTGCAACAGTGTTTTGATGGTAAAGGGTGGCTGTTTGAAGGATTGGGAGGTAGACTTACCACCAAAACTTGCTCTGGGAATTCTGAATGCAGAAAAAAAAGGTTAGATCAGTCCCTAAAATGATAAACAGGAGACAAGAAAAGATTATGGCAGTATTTTGAGAACCTGAATAAAACAGAATGAAGTTCAGCATTGTTCTTTTACCATATTGACAGAAGTATAGCTTAATGGTAATATTAGTGCTGCGGGAACAGCAAACTCTACAAAGTCACTGCACTATTTTGCTGTATGCCTGCTGGATGTTATCTATCTATCTATCCATAAAACAAATGGGAGTAGCTAATGTACAGATTGGTTCTGTGGGAAAAATGTAAATCTGAAAGCAACTCCAAAAGAGTAATTTAAATTATATGCCAATAATTCTCCATGTCATGATACGTATTTAAACAGCAACTTGATTGTCAAACACTTGGATCCAATTTTGTACATCATGACTGATTTTAAGTTTGATATTGTATGCATGTCTGTGTGTGTGTGTACATTAGAATTAAGGCTATATATTTGCCTGTATAGGAACGCAAGAAGTGATCTAGTCACCACTTATGCAATTAAAATTCTACTCTTGGTTACACCATGGCATAAAAGAGCTGAATTTGGATCCGTGCTGTGATGATGAGACAGATACACAACTCCCTCAGGGGTCCATAGGTCTTGTGTCCTCTATATAGTAGTGATTTTACCCATAAAGAATTGCAAAATGTTATTTTCTGCAGGGTCAAAAACTGGGAGAGGGTTTTTTTGGCAAGAAAAAGGACAATGTTTAGTGATATGTTAACTGGACTGTGAAACATCTCATAGCTAATCAAACATATAGAGCTTTTGAAATATTGATAACTAGTATGAATACTAAAGTCAGGAAAGAAGCACCTAATTTAAATTAGTGCCAGAAATATGCAGAAAACATCTAGGGTCATATTTCTATTTGCTTTTGAAAATAAGGCTAAATCTTACTTTGAGCTATTCCAGAGCTCCATTATCTGAAGAGCATAAATAATTTTACAGTATCAAGTTCTATTTATGCAGTTTTGCATTATAATATCAATGCTATAAAATGGCATAAATTGTAAATCAATTTTGATCAAATTCTGGTTCCATTTTGCTGTTCATAATAAAACCATCTGCAGTAAGGAAAGTGCATTCCTTAATAATTTGGTTTTATCTTTCTTTGCACAATAAGTAGTACTAGGATGATTTTTGTTCAGATCGTCTGTATGCATCTCTTCTGCCTTGTGCAGAAAGCTTGAGTTAGAAGGCTGCCTTCAGTTAATGTAGCTGTAAATGCATGCCTGATCTTTCAGGTTTGGGGAGTCAAAGATTACCAGACATGATGCTAACCATTTCACTCCCTTGTATGCCATTGACTACAGAAAGTGGCATGCTTAGCTGGAAGAACTGTTAGTATCAAGCCACCCTGTGACTTTCTTTGTGACACTGGTGTATGCCATAATCTGCTAGACATAAAAGGAAATATATGACTAAGGCCCTAGTTCTGGTAACAAGTTAAATATGAACAGTAATACTTTCCTTGACTAAAGATAGCCTTAGGTACATGCTACAGTGCTGTCCTGTATTGGTGCTCAGAGTTCCCTACTGCCAATTCTGTTCATCAGCCCCAATAACACCTTTCAAATTCCCAGTTCTTCAGGGGGAAAAGGATCCTGAAGAGAAATTGTTTTATATGTAAGCCTTTCAGCCATAAGTAAGTGAAGAATAATTAATATCACTGAAACCTCCAATTCTGCAATATGCAGTAATTGGGACAGTTTCTGTACTTGTAATACACCCAGTGATTCAGTGAATTTTGACTGTTTGCTGCAGACTGCTCACATCCTGTATGCCATGGAATTTGGACTATTTCATGTAGACGTGATCTTTTACAAATAAATAAATGAATAAATAAAATAATAAAGAGGTAGCGTAAGTAATAGCCTTGTTGGCATTGCTGGCCTGGTAACATTATTGTAGGTTAAGGTATGTGATATATTGCAAAGTGGGTTTTTTTGTTATGTGTTGTAAAGCACTTATGGTTGAGGTAGGGAAAATACATTAGTTTATATATCTGTTTAATAGTCTAAACTTATTGGACAAGTTGGATGCTTTTAATCTTGTCAGCAGTTTGATGTATTGGGAAGAGGATCTCCTTTTTTCATCTGTGTTTATTTGAGGATGAGCCGAAATACTGCTCAAAAGAAAAATATGATACAATGGACAATTATTACCCAAAAAGGAGGTTGCACTATCTAAATGACCCAACTTCAGTGGAGTTGCTTTGGTTTACATTAGATGAGGACTGGTCCATTACGTTCAATGCTAGTATTCACCGTTCTCTGCTTATATTAATGGTATATGCAACATTGCCCGCTAACACATATGTAACAGAATGATATGGAGTATTGGGACAACAGTACCTGAGTTCCATCAACAACTTGTTACCAATGATTTACTAATAGATGAACAGAAACTGGATCTTCTAATTAAGAGCTTACATTTTCAAAGAAGTCTTGGATTGTTATATGAAATAAATAGTTCACATAGGATTTTCATTTTTCTTCTTGTGGTAACAGTAATTCAGTTACATTCCTGTCCAGGACCTTCTTCTCCTTTTCTCTAATGTGTTACAGCCTGAGCTTCCCTTAATATATTTATTAATTTTCTGGGCACACTGTGAAACTTATTTTTTTTAGGCCTGAAGGATCCTGTAGGATCTGAAGGAAAATAACAATAGGGTGGTGTAGGTGCTGGTTAATGCCATTTTTGGTGTTATCATATACTGGTGCTATATTAAGTAAGCTTTGTGGAAAAAATAAGTCTTCAAAAGGGTTTTGAAGGACAGTGAGGCAGACAGTTGGAGAATAATGGGTTTTGTGAGTCTTCGGAGTCTCTGAAAAGCATTTAGGGGTCTACTGTTAGGCACTTGTGTTTTAAAATTTTGTTGTAAGTAATTATTCAAAGTAGGAAAGCTCAGGAAATAAACTTAAACTGAATTGTGGACTCAAGAATTAGATATTCTTCTTCCCAAACTATTCCTTGGCTTCCTAAAACTTTTCTTGCATCTTAAAAAAAACACAGTTCAAGTTGTGCAAAAAGAAGAGTGACAAGTATTTAAAATGCTTCAATTTCTGCATTGTAGAGTCTTAACCTTCAATATGTTTGTATGAGTGCCAGTAATTATGTGTCTCACTGAACACAAAGGGAGCTGAATTGTGGCCCTGCTGCATCACACCACTAGCAAATCTACCTCCAGCAGACTTCAAGAAAATTAGAAGAAATGCAAATGCTCTGCTAGCTCTGAATAATTTATTCCTAATTCTTGTTCTTACTCTGCATTTTTTAAAAGAAAATTGAGACTCCAAGGTCCCATGAAGATATGCTCCTGATTAACTCTTGGCCTTAACAACCTCTAGAGATAGTAATTTGCTAAAAGTGTTATGGGAGCTTAGCTAAAAGTAACATGAAATTAGGCTTCATCATCTTGTTTTGTCTGTTGAAGTTAAATTGGATAATAAGAATGGACAGCATTTTATATCCTTTTCCTGACCCTGACAAAGAATATTAATACAATTTAAACAAGTGTGTTCTAAGTTGGGATAAATTATTTTTCTTACTTCTTCATTGGAAGTGTGTTACAGCGGGAGTTTATGCTTCATAGATTCATAAAAGATGGGAGTAAAAAGCATTATTTTTCTTGGTATTTTCCATGATCTAGATAGGAAAAAGCTACTACATACCTGGGATTTTGTCGTGTATATTGTTCTGAAACTTGCAAAGCCTACTATTGTCTGTGTCTGATATGTAATTTCATCACAGAATGATTATGTACTGTAGGTATTTGTCTTTTGGCTCAGCTTCAGTACTATCCTATCTGATAAGCAGTGCTGATAAGCTCCTCAGTATGTACACTGGCACACTACCAAACCTTCAGTGCCCCTACTGTGGCTTTTCAATAATAAATTTGACATTGATCAGCAGGGTCCACTATTTGATTTGCAAAACACTCTTCAGTCTTTTCCTTGTAATTATTGATTTTTTTTTTAAAGTATTATTGTCTGATGGATATATACATGGTGAGATTGATTCCTTATCTATCAAAAAGATCTGACCTTTATGTCTATATTTTGCACTGAGCAAGAATAATTCCAATATTAAAATTCATAAGTATGTTAAATAATTTTCCCACAGTTTTCGTTAACTAGTAAATTACTACTACTACTACTTGCATTCTATGGATACAAAAGGCAGAGAGGTTAAATACAAATACAAGATACTGGGTCTAATATTCAACCATTGTTGATGGCTTGTGTTCTTACTACTAGATATTTCCTCCTTCACCCTAAAAAATGTATTCTATTTCTTGGCTCCAACAGAGAAGGTTTAGTATTGTTGAAAACAAAAAGAATAAATGATCCTTAAAAGTATTCTACCTGAAGAGAGGTGATAAATTCCTAGGGCACGTTGAAACAAGTGCGCACGTGCCTCTTGCCCCATCTCAAACCCCTTTGAGATGGGGCAAGAGGCACATGCGGGAATGAAAAAATGGTCCCCATGCAGCAACCTTGCAGAGCAGGGAGAAAATGAGAGCCCTGGATATCCAGGGGTCTAAAAAAGCCAAAGTTTAAAAAAAGCAGGGCAGGGCATGGTCCCAGACCATGCCGAGGCAACCAGAGGCTGGGTCCTCCATGGAGACACTCTGGCTGCCAGAGCATCTCTATGGTTGGCCCCTCACCCTGTTGCTGAACATGTGGCCTGCCAGACAGCACAGCACCAAGGCTCCAGTGCCATAAGTAAAGGGGTCTGTGGGGCTGAAAGAGGGGGGGGGACTATGGGGGGGACCCCTGTCAAACCCGCCCACTCCCCCAGCCCTGTCCTGCCCGGCCCCACCCCCTGCCTGCCCTCCCAAGCCCCCCGACCCCTGGTCTGCCCAGCCCTGACCCCCACCTGCCCCCCCAAGGTCCCCAACCCCATACCAAAAAAAACTCACCCCCCCCAGCACTCACCGGCAGTTCAGCTGCTGTCTCTATCACTGGGGTCCTGCCTGCACAGCACGGGACAGAGGAATAGCCCTAGCTTGAGCCCTCCTGCCCCCCACTGCCCCATGCTGCCCAGGGGGGCTCTGCCAGGAAGCCCCAGAGCTCCCTCAGCCTCTGCTTCTGGGGTAAGTAAAGGCTTTTTTTACTTAGTGGTTTTTTTCTTTTTTTAAAGTGATGGTGCCTGGGGTTGGGGGGGCAGCCATGGGGGCCTGGGGGTGCAAGTGGGGGATGGGGCCTATCAGGGCAGCCACTGGGGGAACTTGGGAAGTGGTGGGGTGGGGCTTGGTGGGGCAGCTATGGGCAGGGCTGCAGCAGCTGACAGGAGATGGGGCCAGGTGGGGCAGCAATTGGGGGGTTGGGGTGGGGCATGTGGGCCTTGCAGGAGGAGTGGACCCTATTGGGGGGATGTAGCCCCTGAATGGTGCCGTAGCCCTTTTGTGGAGGCTGTAGCCCCTGTTGGGGAACCGTAGCCCCTGTGGGAGGGCGGCAAAATATATATTCATGTTTCATGAATTCATGAAATATGTATTTAGAGTTCACTTTATTATTATGATCGAGACATTGGTAGGCTTCCGCATTGTTTTAACATTGCAGATATATCAGTAAAACATTGCCCAACTGATTGCTGTCTCTTTGTCTCTGTAAATATAGTGGTCTTTTGTTTTAATTGTGGAGGAACATGGATTTGGGGGTATTTTACAGAGTGACTTTGGGAATTTTTTATCAGGGATTTTTCAGTTTTCTAATAGGGAATACCAGAATTCCTGCTAGGAAGGCCAGTGGCAGGACCTTGCCTGTTCAGAGCTGGTACCTTGGACCCAGCTGGTTGTGGCTGACCTCCTGGACAAATGGGGCCAGGAGGACATGCTTTGACAGTTCAAAGCAGGCCACCACACCTGCAACATCTTCTGGGTGGTAGCTTCCCAGATGGCCAGGCAGGGGCACGCATAGCAGTAGTGATGTACAGAGGCCAACTCTGCAGCCACAACCCATTGGCAGCTGGCCCACATGGGCAGATGCCTCTACTGGCTCTGCAGTCCCCATGCAGGTCTGGCAGGTGCACAGCAGGTCACACCCAGGCAGCAGCCCCCACTGCCAGACTGCTGCAGTGGGTAAAGGGTGCAGGAAACTCTCAGGGCTGCTTCAGCAGTCCAGTTGGCACAAGGGGTAGTGTCCCCATGTACGAGTGGGCCACAGAATTTCCTGAGAGCAAGTAGCCCTGAGCTACTTGCCAGGGCAGCTTTTTGCACAGGTGTTGGCCCCAACTCTAGCTCCCCCTGGCTACAGATCTGGGAGGAGCCAAGCAGGATTATTTTGCCCCAAGTGGCACAATTTGCTCCTCAACAAAGTGCATGTTCAAGCATGTGCACTGAAGCAAAAAGCCCTGGCTCAAATTTGTACCACTTCTATTTGAGCTGCTGCAAGAACATGTGCTTACATATGTGGATGCACCCCTAGTGAGCAGAAACAGAGGCAGCTGGCATTTGTGGAGCACAAGAATTGATAGACTTAAGGAGGCCGGGGGTGATGAACACCAAGGAGATCAAAGGAAAATAAGTTGTTGGAATATCTTCAAGAGAAAAATAGAGGGTTTTATATCAATAGAGGACAGAGTAGCAGAAAACCAGAATGTCCTCTATGATGGTCAGCTGAGATATGATCTATCCCATAGCTAGATTGACTTAAGGCTGGAAACTTGATTGCTGCAAGATTGAAATTGCATTTCCCCCCCAGAAAATTTTTATTTTTGTTGTACAACCTGAGTAAATGTGATTTTTTTTTTCCCCATAAAGGAATTATGGTCTTATTGTTAAGACAGGACTGGTTAATCAGGAACTTGGATGTTTATGACTCTCATTCAAACTTGCTGCATATCCTAGAACTTAACATTTCTATATCTTGGCTTCATCATCTGTAGAATAGGATAACAACAGTAACATACCTTGTAGGGTTACTGTAAGGCTTAAATCACTCATGTTTTTACAGCTCTGTGAGATCCTTTGATGTGCAGTAATATAGGAATGTAAAATGGTAGAGGTTTTTTTTAGGTGGGGTTGGTGGTGGTTTAAAATGATCTTGTAATTTGTTAACAGTTTAAAATAAAATACCCAAAAGAGAGCATTGTTTCAAAGGAGTCAGTGTTGAATCCCAATCAAATCCAATTCAAGATATCCACTGTTAAACCATTGAATTGAATCCATTAAGACTGATTAGCTGGCCAGGAAGGACAAGAATGTTTTCTTCCGCATATTTCTGCTGATGGATTGTTCTCTTAAATGTATATAAAGCTAGGGCAAGCTGCAGTCTAACCCAGGGAGCTTAGTCTATTTAATAAGGGGTAAGAAGTTATACATTCTGCATATTTGTAAAAACAAACTGCAATTGCTTACCCCTTCTTAAATAGACTAAGCTCCCTAAATTAGCCTGCAGCTTGAACAATAGATTAGCTTGAGTGCAGATAATCTTGAACACAGTCTGCAAAATAGCACAAGAGGTTTCACAGCTCATTTTCATTGATTAATTTAAGAATGTTGTGTTAAAACATTACATATGAACTACCTGAGTTTCTCCCCAAAAAGTTATATTAAAAAGTCAGGGTGTATACACATATGTATAATATGAAGCTTTGGTTTGCTGCAGCTTTAGTTAATTGCTAATGTATAAGGCCCTTAACACCTCTAAAAGAAGAGTCCCAAATACAGCTGCATAAATGTGGCCTGCAGAAGTTTTATTGCTGTTGGTTTTGCTCAAACCTGAAAGGACCCCTTGCCTGTTGGTCCCAGTCTGATTTAAGAAAAAGAAAAAAACAATCCTTTTTATCTGTAAACTGCACCACTTTGATCCAGAAATCACTGAGATGTATCGAATGTTGGAACTCCTGGGCTTGCAGAATCACTTGCAGGAACACTGCAGGTTATATTTTACTCTGATTCTTGATCTACATCTGCTGCTATATCCATCGTTCTCATTAACAGCTCTTCCTCTTCTGGTTTTTAGCCTCCTTCTGCTTTTTGGATATGAGTCAAATTATAACATTATGATACATTCATGTTTTGCTATCATTTTACTTTACAAATTAAATGTTGTCCTTAGAGGAAGTATCCACAATCAGTCTAAGTTTCCAGAAATTATACTTCTGCTCATCTAATTACCTGGCTTCCTAAACAGTTTCTTACTACTGTTAGCAGCACTACCTGTAAAACCAGTGTTTTGCTACCGTACCATTAAGATGTTCATATTTGCTATGCCACCAGCATATGTACACAAGCACACACATCAAAACTTTTTTGTTCCTCTTCCCAGCATGTGTATTTGTATGACTAGGATCTTCTTCGGGCACTTTATATCTGATTATCAGCACCTTGAGTAGTAGCTACAGCAACCTAGTGATTCATAATAATACACATATAATATATTTGTTCAGGGAGGTAAGAATAGATAAGCTTCCCCCTTAATGTCCAGAAGGAGTACATGGATGCTACCCATGTCATAGGTCACAGCCGAAGGTGACAGCACTTCTGTTTGAATGAGTACTGACCCTCCTTTCTTTCCTTGAGCCAGTCAGTGCAGCTAAACCACAACAGAATGGGATGTCATCTGCATCATATTTAGGACTAACATACATGGGCACGAACATGAATTTTTGCTGGAGGGGCTAAGATGATGCCCACCCTGCAGCACAGCTGGAGCACAGTCTGTGGGAGAACAGGGGTGGATGGGCACAACTCCATGCCACTGCCCCCGCTGCTGCAAGGCGAGCAGGGGATGCCTCACCATGGCAACATAGCTGACATGGGGCTCCCAGAGAGAGATCACAGCAGGACATGGAGCCCTGAGTCCACAGGAGGTAACCCACTATATCCAGCTCTGACCTACACACAAATCTGGGGAGCACATGGCCTGCTATGCCCTCCTCAGCAGGAGTGCATGCAGCAGCAGGGAGCCAGTTTCCCCACCCCTTGGACCAGCTGCCCTGGGCTGTCCCACTCCTCACCCTGGCCCTGGGCCTGATGCACTGCCCTGGTTGGGCAGTGCCCCCAGACCCAGCACCTACCCCACTCCCTCCCTCATCATGGGGGCCTTAATCTGCCTTCCCCCCCACCTACTTAACTTCAAGCAGCTGGGGGAGCTGCTCTCCAACATGGCCTGGGACTGTATTCTTGGCCACATGCATGTGTGCATGTGCATAAATGCACATGGCACCCCCTATATCCTGCTCCCTGCAGCTCCTTCCAGGCTTCATGGGGAAACCTGCTATTTCCCACATTTTTCTGTGAAATGGAAAACCCAGACCCCTGCAAGATATTGGGAATCCAGGACAAATGCTGTCCCAGAGTCATGCAGTCTAGGACCAGGACTTGATGTTCCCTTTTCAGAACTGTCCTGATGAGTGGTCATCCTACAGCCCCTTCCCAAGGATGAGTGGTCATCCTACAGCCCCTTCCCAAGGGGCCCAGGGGTCCCAGGGCCCTATGTACTTGGTGCCGGTGCTAATATAGATTATCATTACAGGCATGGAGCAAGTGAAAAAAACAGCAATCCTGTAATAACATTTGGCAATATGCAGATTTAAAACAATCATACTGGGATAGTATGATTTCTAATATGGTCCCTAATATTGTTCTGAGGCAGCACAACTCTGCATTGCTACTTACTGCCAGTTCAGAGTAAAACTGTAATTTAAACCAGAATTCCACTGTTGTTCATTATATTTCTTAATACAGTTTTTTGTATAATATAAGGCACCTGTGTAGGTACTTATCAGTCCCTCCAAAGCTATAAAGAACTGTGCTGATTGTACACATATTTTTCAGTATTGGACCTCTCCTTAAATTAGTTTGAGAACCACTACTGTGGTCCAGTCCAGGAACTTGATATAGTATTTGCACCTACAAACACATTCAAGCTTTTTCTTATAAGTTATAATGCTAGCCCATGGATAGTGAGAAAGTGAGAAAGATCTTTGATTCTAATGTATTATTTTTGGTGCATTACAGGAATTGCAATGATAATTTCCAACTTACATCATATCACAGAGGAATCATTTTGTTGTGTTTTTCATCATCATTGACTCTAAATCCAAGTGAATCTCTGATATGTTTTCCTTAATCAAGGCACAATGAATGATTCTGCCCCCCAAATGGTTAACAACAAGCCTGGTAGAAAATATCAAAGGAATGAAGCGGAATCATTTTAGCTCCAGGGTTAATATACACTCTCAGTAATCATCCTAAGACTATCACCTTTCAATTATATAATCATTCATTATGGTGAAGGACTACTTAGTAACTGTTATGTCAATATGTTTGTTAAACTAGGAAAGCACCTTGCAAAAGTCAGCAGCAAAGTTGTCATTTCATGCAAATTTAGAGTAATGAAGTACTATCTAAAATTTCTATTATAAACATCTTATTCACAGGGTTTGACATAGCCTTTCCTATTTGCAAGCACAGCAGTCTGAACACTGTAGAGAGAGTGACTATACCAAAGAAATACCAAAATATCTTTCTCAGGATCATTTAAAAAAATAATTATACCTATTTGAAATTTGCTATCCTACAAGAATAGCTGCTTGTGAGATCTTATGAATTTAGACTATTAATGTAAGATAAATTATTTTTAAATTGAATTTCTAGAGTGCAGGTGAATGCATTTGCCAGGAATGAATAAGGAATTATCTTGACTCTTATCTGAAATGCTCATCTGTTATTTCTGAGAAAGTCAGAGAAATATTTAGGAATATTTTTGATAAACTTCAGTATATTCATGTTGCCTTAGATGAGTTGAGAAACTTCAATACAATATTTTGGAAAGGCATATCTTTAAAGGAATCTTTTATAGGTAAAGCGAAGGCTGAATTTCCAATTTACTATAAGCAGAAGTATCAAAAACTGTTGATATTTATCTGAGACCCTTTTCTTCTCCAAAAGTCTGTATTTCTTAAAGAGGTTCATTTACTTTGTTGTGAGTTGTTGTTTCTTTCTGTAACAGGCACAGACTTAAAATTGTTCTTTTTTTTCTTGGAACATTGTTTCTGTTGCCAAACCAGATGAAAAGCAGTGTACCAGGCTTGGTCATCTTTATTCAGTAGTCTTGTAAGTGTGATATTTCCATCATGTCTTCTGCATTCATGGTTAGATTGTGCTACTTCACTATGACATTCAAGTTGCTTGTTTATAGCTGTTTATAGCTAATACCAAATCATGCTTACTGTTCCTGTGGCTGCAGGAATCCTTGACAGCAGTCAAAAGTATGTCTTGACGCAGATGAATAAAGGGTTTTCATTCCACACAGAGTAGAATGCCTCTTGCCCAACACAGGGGTCGTCAGTGGAGACTTCACTGATCTACAGGCCCCAATGCATCCCGTGAAGTCCATGGAACCAATTTCCAATCTTATTAATGGCTTGTAATAAAGTATTTTCAATATAGAAGATTTATGTCGTATACATTATATTGAATTTTTAAAATGCAATTTAATACCTTTTCCTGGGATGAATAATAAACTATCTGGATACCCATCTAAAATTTTGATCTGCCTTTTCTGAACTGCTAGATGGATTTAGGAAAGTTTTTGGAAAGCAGTTTGGGACATTTTCCTCAGTACATGCTGAAATAGTAGCCTGGTTTGAGGGATGGCTTCTAAGGAAGAAATCTAAGCTACCTATATGAAAGACTGCCTCTTTTTTTGATGATGATACCTCAGTTATACTCTGGGAAGTCCTTCAAGCTGTTTTGATTTGAGCAAAAGTCAAATCACTATTTGATATTATGCATGAAGTCTCCTTGACCCCAGTCTAAAACAGCTCAAATCCATTGACCTTCACTGTCAGCAGTGGCAGCAGTGGCAATCACTGTTAGCAGTGGCAATCCTTTGATACAAGAATGACTTTCAATAGACTGGGAAGTTATCAGTAAGTTCAGAAATGACTGAAGTGGACAATCAGAGATCTGCCTGTTTAGCTGTGGAAAATACGTACGTTTCCAGAATGAAGGAGTGGATCCTGATAATGTTGGGTCACAGCTTTTTCCCTCTGTCTCGTTCACCTATTTCCTCCCTAGTGATGCAAGTTAGTTCAAAATGGTCAGTGCTTTGCTGTGCTTCACAGCACCATTGTGAACAGTTCAGTATTTGAATCTCCCAGGTATTGATGTTAATATCATATTTCTTCAGATTGGCTTTCACAGTGTTCTAGGTTGTCTTATGCCTACCTCTAAAGCAGTGACCTTTGGTGAATTGGGAGTATAGGACATGTTTCAGGGGTTGACATGGAGGATTATATTAAGGCATTGCTGATGGTAACATTCAAAGGCTTTCAGGTATTCCTAATATGTTTTCCAGGTTTCATACCCATTCAACAGGGTAGGGATGACAACCTGGTAGTCAAACCTGAGAAGTTTGTTTTGGGTCCTGATGTCATGATCACCAAAGATATGATTTCAGAGATATCCAATGGCAGCACTAGCAGCCTTTGTTCAGTGTTGAATATCATCATCTATGTTTAGGTTTTGGGAAAGGTGACTGCCCAGACAGGGGAAATGCTCAACATTCTCCAAGGACTGCCCTCTAATTGTAATATGTGGGGGAAGCAGCTGGATGGTTTGGGCTAGCTTGGTTAAGTATCTGTCTTTGTTTTCATGAGGTTGACAGTGAATCCAAACGTTCTGATGCTTCACAAAAGAAATTGAGAATGACCTGGAGCTCTTCAATTGAGTTGTTGCATTGGGCCTAACTGTCAGGGAACTGAAGATCAGTAATGGGCGTGTTGCCAACCTTGGAACATAATCTCTTTAACACCAACTGTTTTCCATCCTTGCAGTACTGGATGCTGACTCCAGATGGAAATCTGTTAGCAATGAGATGTAGAATAGTTGCAATGTAGGTGGAAAAAAGTGTTGGTGCAATCACACATCCTTGCTTGACTCCAATTATAATGATGAAGGGTTCCACTTCTGCCTCATTGCTTAGGATGGTTTCTGTCATATGATCATAAAAAAAATCTAATCATGGTAACAAATTTTTTCCAGGCATCCACATTTCATCAGGATATTCCATAGGCCCTTTCTGTTGATTGAGTCACAGGCATTAATCAGGCCAGTGAAGGCCATGTAAACATCTTGGTGTTGCTTGTGGCACTTCTGTAGCTATCTCACAACAAAGATCATGCCTGTTGTAACTCTTAATGGTCTAAAATGACAATGGGACTTGGGTAGAATCTCTTCAACAAAGGAAATGAGTCTATTGAGGAGAATGTAGTGAGGATCTTTCCAGCTATGGACAGGAGTGCAATGGCATAGTAATTGCTTCAATCTGATCTATCTTATTTCTTGAATATGGTTATGATTTGTGAATCTCTTGAATCACTGGGAATCTGTTTATGTTTCCTGATGTTTGGAATACTGGCATGTAGTTGGTAAGAGTGTTTTTTTTCACCATGTCTATAAATTTTAGTAGGTGTTCCATGAGGACCATATGCTTTGATGTTTTTCATCTGCTCAGTGGCTTTCAGGACCTCTTGATGCATTAGTAGGTCTGTAAGGTAGTTCTTAATGGGGTGCTGTGGAATGGCTTTGATGGTATTGTCTTTGAAATTATAATCTCAGTTCAGAAGCTCTTGAAAGTATGTTCTTCCAGTGTACATTCATGGTGGAGCTGTCTCTAAAGAGTGTTGGTCAATCCTTGGACCTCAGAGGGATGGCTGTTTATGTATTTGGCCCATACACAGCTTTGGTTGCACTTAAGAAACTGTGCATAGCATAGCTGGCAGCAAACTTTTGGATCTCTTTTGATTTGTCTTCCCACCACTTGTTCTTTGGCTCTCAAATGTTCCTCTGGGTCTCTGCTTAAACTGGTGTTGTGTCTTAAACTACTGTTTGGAGTTGATGTCACTCTGTCAAGCTTTGAAGTCTCATCTTTTTCTGTCCATAAGAGCTTGAATTTCCTGCTCATTCTCATTAATTCAGTCCTGATGTTTCTTAGTGGAGAAGCCTAGGGCTTTTTTCATATGCCTCATTGTATGCCTTTTTGTGGCTCTCCAGTGATCACTGATGTCAAGATTGGTAAGGAGGTCAGAGAGTTTCTCAGTAAGATACTGCTGGAACTCATCACTCTTAGCTCTAGTACTCTATATTGAACCTCTTCCTTGGGTACTTACTTTGCTTACATTGTGCTGAGGTACACTTTTTCTGGGCACACTACATAAAAATATTGGGCCATGATGAAAGATCTTTATCATGAGAGGAGCTAATACCACTATTTTTTCTTAACTATTTCCTATATTCATTTATTTTCTGATTTTTTTTCTTGCTTCAGAGGGTATATTTCGTATTGCACAGAGATCTGAAGGGGTAAAGTGGAGAATAGGTTCAACCTGGCCTAATTTTTGAGACATACAAACTTAGGGTCAGAACCTAATGTGGAAGAGGTTTCATCAAGTCTGTTGATCTGCACCCATTTATTCTATCTGAGGCTTTAATTTATGTACAGTAAAATTGGGAAAACAGGGAGTGATTTTTATTAAACTGTGTAATGTAAATAATATTAATGATATTTACATATTGCTTACTAGGCACATATGGCTTGTAGCATTAAAGGCTTGCATTCACCTCTCCATAGGTAGAATATAATTTTATTTTAGAAGTATGCTCTAACAGCAAAAGAACCTTCTTTGCAACGTTATAATAGCCAAAGCTAACAATTAAGGTTCTATTTATGAAGTTAAAATGCATTTCTAAGCTAGGGAATATGGTTACAAATGAAGAGGGAGAACTCAAGTGAATATAACAAATAGGAATTTCTGAGAAACAACACAGTTGGATTTGACTTGAAAAGAGCAATAGCAGACATATGTCATGTGTCATTATGGGAGAGAACTGGCAACAGTATTATTCATTATATGGTTTCAGAGTGCCCTAAATTGGAGAATAAGATTATTGGAAGTGGATGATTTCCCCAGTTTACTACTTAATAGTTACTAAAGGGCCCACATTACTCATATTTGCAATGAAAATAGTGCCAAAAACAGCAGTAGTTGACTGGAATGAAAATTGGAGCCCTTAGGGTATTAGCTTGAGATGCTGCTTAATTGTGAGTCTCTTGCTTAATATAAATGTCCCAGGGTCCCACTGGGGTGCTTGATGCACTTGCAACTTGATCTAACAGTATCCAAATTATTTACTACCTCCTTCTATGCAGATTTATAAACAAATTGTAATAATTACTTTATAGGATAAAATAGATTTCACTGTCTCCTATCATTTGTTGAAAACAAATCTCACCTATTCTTCCTGCTTTTGGTAGGTTTTTGCTTATTCTCTCTGTCAGTTCCATTTTATAAGGTGACTAGATTTGTTGAAATAACTATTTGGGTCCAGAATTGGGGATTCCTTTGTACTTATGGAAAAAAGGCTGTGAAATTTTGCAAGCACTTGTGCATACAGTTAATCAACACCATGTCAAAGTGGTTTTTGGCATGTAAATTCTTACAGCTCATACATGGCTTAGACTATATCATTTACACATGCAGATACAGCTATTAGCTCTTACTCATAAAACAAGTAGGCTAGAACCAACTTTACCTTTATATACATTGCCAGACCATCCCTATTTGGACAAGCAGGGTATGAGACCAAGGAAGTTAGGGGTGCCTCACCCTCCTGGCCCCCCCGCTCCACCTTCACTTCCCAGCTTCATTCCCTGCAGCAAATGACAACAGCACAGAAGTGTGTCAATATGTTACCTTTCTCAGGCATTCTGAGAAATGTAGTTTTATAGAGTAGCACTCAAGTTTGCTCTTGCTAGGGAGAGATTTAACTCCATTTCTTGTAGCCAAAATCAGTATTTTTTTCCTTGCTCGACATCTCTCCTCAGCAGCAGAAAACTCAAGCTTCTGCTTTTGAACATTGCCCACTACCAGAGTATAGTCTGATGGAAAGTATGGGGGTGGGTGGGGAGGGAGAACAGCCCTGAACACAGTCCTGGCCAGTTATGCCTCAGCAGTACCTGTAATCTATATCTGCCCTAATGGATCATGAGTAGAAGCTAAAATACTGCAGTTCAGTGAAAGAAATTAGTTTCTTTGGCTCTGAGGCTGGATGGCCTCCTTCACCCTGGAATCAGGAAATCCAGTTTGGATTATAAGCTCTGCTACAAACTCTTCTTTGTTGACTACAGACAGGTCATTGAAGCTCTGTGCCATAGCTCCCTATGTATAAAATAAAGATAATGTTGCTTCCTATCTTCTTTGTTTGAATCTCTGCCCCAAATATTTTATATTCTGTCTTACTTTATCTTTGTGAAGTGTCACAAATGCTAAATGAAGAGCCTGTAAATGCTATGGTAGTACAAATAAATAATCATGAGAAGGGATATTCCTTTGTTTTATCCAGCCAGCCAAGATCAGCTAAGTGCAGCATTTGGCAAGTGGGTGTGCTCTCAAGTGACCAAGAGCCCAGAAGTTTTAACAACTTCATTTAAAGGAAGGCATCTGGTACAAATCTGTCCACAGGGCACCCTCCAAGCCCCAAGTTTCTTCTCACTGTCCTACTGCTTGTCCCAAGGAGTAGAGTCTGTTTGCCCTGAGATAACTTATTATCTCCACATGCCTTATCTGCACTGTCCTTATACTGGACCCCACAGCTGCAGCAAGGGCATCTCTACCCATTCTAGGTGGGCTCCTCTTTGGGTTGTGAATTAAATATCAGGTCCACATTTCCACACGATGGGCTCGTGGAATGGAATATTATTTCCCAAAAGATCACTCTTTTTACAGGCAACCAGTAAGGAGACGTAAAAAGATTTCTTATGCAGGAAAATTATACAAGCAAAATTGACCATACATTTGGAGACGAGATAAAAAGGCAAGTAAAGTTTCTTACCCCCTCATCTGGCTGCTTCTACCCTAACCCTCCAGAAGGAACTTCCAGTTTCATTAGGGAACAGCCTTCCTGCTGATTCTTCCAGGCTGATTCTTCTTGGACCTTCCCAAGCCTGGAGGGGAAAATCCAAAAGACCACCCACCCCGCATTCCCCATACCACACAGACAGCCTTCTAAATAACACCAAACTAGCCCCTCTCTCACCAGAAATTTCTGGTCTCCCTGAGGCACCTGGAACTCTTTAGGCTGAACCATTTATTTCAGATGCCTTTTTTATAGAGAACCTGATTTCCCCATTACAAGTGGGCAATTCCCTGGATGCCCAATCTAATACTGTCTCCTTTTGCCTGTGCTTGGGAGTTGAAATTGTCCTTAAATATGTATCCCTAAATTCCTTGGCTAAACCGTAGTCAAACTCATAAAGAAATATACAGATGGCATGACATAATCTATACAGTAGTAAAAGCAACATAGTAGATACAGCATAATATTGGTTCTCTGAGACCACACATGCCATATCAGCACAAAAAAACATAGGAAAACATTCCCCACAAACATAATGGGATTTATGACAGCATCTGAACTGATTTTGTCAGTACAGTATCTGAAACTCAGATTTTGTCAGTACAGTAGATGCTACTAGTGAATATGTTTGTGAGAACAGGACCTTGTATCCATTTCCACCAAACTAATCCTTGGAGCCTTCTAAAGTTCTTTCATCTCTGATGACACAGCTCATAGAGCTGTTAGGTTGAAACAGTTTGCAAAGTGAAAACTGCATTGATGAGGGACAATTTTAATAATAATAATGATAATAATAATGATGATGATTATTATTATTAACAACTTTAATTTAAAAGATTATGTTGTTTTTGAGCTCGGCAACATTTCCAGCAAAGATTTATATTTTTTATATATCAATCCATTTTCTTTAAATATGCACCAGGAAGATTACTGCCTGAATCCAAACAGCTGTACAAATAAAGATATTAATTATATGAGTTGTACATGTCTTTAAATAATTACTTCTATAATTAATCTGCAGTGTTCTCAAATATTAACTAAACTTAAGGTACTATTATAATCTAAGGGTATGAGGTCAGCTCTTTGCAATATATTACAAGCATAAATATCAACTAGGTGGGTAAGCTTTCTGTATTTAAAATATAAGATGGTCAGTTTGTAAGGGACAAAAAAAAAGATAAATAAATGTGAAGTAAATACTTTCACAAAATTCCTCATATGTTAGAAGAAGTCACTTTCACTCCCTGAAGGAAAGGGCCCATTTCAAAAGAAAAAATTTAACGTCCTGAGTTGGGAAAAAAAAACCTTTTAGGAAATAATTACCATGGAAAAATCCCTTTACCACTTTATGCTTCAGTTTCTTATCTACAGAATTTGAATGTTGTTTTCTCAGATGTGATATCAGCATTTATTTCTTAGTTTTTGTAAGGTTTCTTTTTCAGATGCTATATAACTAAAAATCTTAATGCCACTCTGAGCCTTTAGGATAGGGCTGGATATTACATCTAATACATTCTATTCCACCTGTTAGGTAGATAAGTGGACTCAAGTGACTAAGTGTGATCTTATTCTACCCTGTTTGTTGAAAAACTGTTAATACAAAAGGTGGATGGGTTCTTCTCCTCCTCTTGTTGTTGTTGTTGCTGTTATTTGTGTGTGTGTGCCAGTCTAAAGGTAAGATGACAGTACATTACATAAGTAGATGCATTCATGGATTATTAGGGACTTGAATAGCATAGATGCGATTAGGCATATAAATCGACAATAGATGCCCAATAGATGAAATAGGATCTAGCCCTTAATCTCAACACAAACTTTTGAGATGAATCTTTCATGTCCTGGGGCAACTACCATGTGTAAGCTGTTGTCCAAAGGTTCCCTGCTGTTTATTGAACGATTAGTTATGTTTGATCATTCCAGCTCAGTAGTCAGACCTTGCAGCTCTTAACAACTTTTTTTTTCCTCCTTTGCTGCTGCTGCTCAGAATCTATAGTCCTGGTACTTCAGCATCTCATTCTCTATAGCTTCTATGCTAGTAGAATACAATTGTTTTAATGTTCAGTTTACCATGTATATTTGTCATAGACAAATTCTTCGGTATCAACATTTCCCATTTATGTTTCAGTACTGGTGATGTTGGAACCCAAATTCACCTCATGCATGTCCAGTTTGTGTTCATGAAAATGGAGGCCAATAGGCCAGTTTGAGAATAGACTCTCTTCCTTTCATGCTAGGAAACAAAACCAGGACAGCAAAATCATTTTTCATCAATGTCCTCCATTACTGGGAGAAACTTGTTATTAAAAGAACTGGATATCCATTTACCCTCTGCTACTTGAGAAAGTAGACATTGTTAGAGAAGGATTGTTGAGAAGGATTGTTATTTCCACATAAGTAAATGGAAACATCGTTTTAAGGTGAATCTGGCACAAGAAAAATAGAAATTACCAATTGTAGAAGAAGTAGATCTGTAGGCTGCGCAGACATATTAGTGCATGAGTATGTACATATTAGTGCATAGGTACGCCCCTGGCTTGGCAACTGGTGCCTTCTAGGTCGGGGGGGGGGCCCTGGGGTGCCCCCACAGCCAATAACCGAGCTGGGAAGGCACAGCCCCCCCCCCCCCTCCCATGCACTCTCCATCAGACCCAGAAGTGGACTGGAAGTACTTCTGGTCCACTTCTGGGTTCGCAGCCTTGCACATGGTTGGTGGGGGGGAAGGCTGTGCTCCTCTGGGATGCTCCATCTGCCCCAGAATCGCAGCATTCATGAGCCATGCCTGGTACATTGAGGTATGTAGAAAAAACATTTAAAGCTGTGTCTATGTCCCAGTCACTGATTCTCCAAATTAGCATCGGATCTTCAGATTCGGCTTTGGCCAATTTTGAATCAGGGACAGTGATCCAAATTAACGAATCGAATCACTGTTCCTTATTTGTGTTGAATCAGAATTGAATAGGACCCATTTTGCACACCCCTAGTACATTTTCACTCTGGGCTAATTGCAAATAGTTTTTATCATGTCTGTGCAAAAGCATGCAAATGCAGACATCCTAAACATTGTTGCATTCTGTAACCTGTAAAATACTAATTTTCTAAAGGCTAGTTATTTGCATGCTTTCCCCATGCCTCTCCCTCCCTTATCCTATGAATTCATTAGTATGCTGTCTTAATGAATTGGTGAGCTAGGGCTAGGACACAGACACACACCTTTGTAAAGCTTTATTTTTATTTCAAACTTAATAGAGCTACAGAACCATACATTTAGCGTAGTTATAAACTAATTGCTTTATCATTTAATTATTTCTCCATTAACAGCGACTTATTATAACAGTTACACACATTTTTATGGGCTTTACTCTTCCTAAAAAGTACAGTGTGCTTTTGCTGTTAATCACTGTGTCCTTTGTCGTAGGCATATAAATGGCAATGATTATGCTTGCTGTGAAAGATGGTCAAGATGAAAGCAAAGTAGTTGTCCTCATCTAGCGTGCACATTTTAGGGAAAAATAAAACCCCAAATAGCACGCTCTCACTCTCTCTCTCTTTCTCTCTCATCTCTAAACTAGCAGCAATAACAATCTGAATTTACTCAATTTTATCTATTTTTTTTTATTTAAAAGCATATCGTAAGTATTTTTTTAGGTTGATAAGTTGTAGTCTGGTGGTAATTTCTGGTGTTCTATTTCTGTCTTTATTCAAGGGCTTCAAAAGTAAAAGCCCAAAGTAAAGTTGGATTTGTGTGTGTATAAACAGAATCGCTCAGAGGAATTCTAGGAAAATACCTTTAAAAGCTGGAGTTAATTACGAAAAGTGAAATTACTGTTTTAGCAAAGCAGTTATTTCTAGGATTTTTCAGTGAGGATTTGACTTGAAAATAGGAATTTAAAATGTTGGCCTGATTTAAAAAAACACTAAAAATATTTGGAGGCTTTAAAAAAAAAGTTTCTGAATGTTTCACACAACTGAAATGTTGAAGTAATATTTTCCTTTGTAAGCAAACTGCCTACTCCTTCCTATTAGTCACTCTGTATTGAAAGAATCAGTATTGCACAGAGTGAAATGACAGGTGTGGTATGAGGTATATAGTTCCTTCACATTTTACTAGTGTTTTTCTTTGTAAAAATAAAATAATTGTCACTCTTAAAAGGCAAGTTTATTGTGAATTAAAGAAATTAATGTGTACTTTTGTCACTCTAAACAAATAATTTGAAAAGAAATTATTATGACTTTTATTGGCACAATACCTAAAGAAGCTTGAAACATTGATACTAAGCTTTCAAATCTTGAAACTGTGTGAAGATTGAAGCTTGCATTATGAGAAAGCATTTAGCATTCCCAGTTGATTATAGTTTCTTATTTTTGACATTTTACTACTTTATTTAAAAGACTGGTTTCATTAAATTGTTGGATAAGAACAAAGAGCTGAAATAGAGAATTGTTTTTGGCCAGAAAAAGCGTTCACCTGTAACTGAGAACAAAGTTTATCCAAAAAGCCCATAAGCAGCTGGTCGAAAGATGATATCAGTTCACTCATTTAAAAGATCCTGGTGTCTGATGCACTGTCCAAAATTTACCATATTTATTTGGTTGCAAGACACGATTCTTTTTCCCCATTCAACACTGAGAAAAAAGCTCCTCATCTTGGATTCAGTGGAGTTGGTGGGAGGGAAGGCAGGTAGCTGCTGCGGCTCCCACTCCTGCCCCACAAGGGGAAGCATAGAGAAGGAGGCACATGCTCCCAGGGGGGCAGAGCTGACAGGGTGGGAGGAGGGAGGTGGTGAGGGGTGAAGGCACCATAGGAAGGGCATGAGACAAGGGTGCAGGTACCATGGTGGACAGGGGCTGGACACTCCTCTCCATGGTGAGGCAGGTGATAGGAGAAATGTGGGTGGGGCAGGGGCAAGGAGCCAGGGTCAGGTTGCTAGCCTCCTAGCTGTCTGCCCCGCTGCTGTTTTCCCTGATGTAGTAATTGTAAAAAGTAACCCTGAGGAGTACCAGACTTGAGGCTGGTATCCTTTAATAAATAGATCTCTGAATTGAAACAGGAGTTTTGTTTCTTGCTTCTGCTGTTGTTCTGCCTGTTGTTTGACCTTGGCAAATCACTGTCCTTCTCTGGGAATGTGAAGACATTATACAAGGAATAGGTCAATCTAGGTGTCAATCTAGCTTCTGATGAGTCCTGGGCTCAAGATTCTGCAATTCCGATTGATGGAGCCCATCCAGGGAACAATCCAGGGTAAGCAAGGCCATGCCCTTTCCCCAAAGGGAGGGGGCAAGGAGCAGTCTGGACCTAGTTTGAGACTGCCCTGCCAGGTCTGGAGAACTTTGTGGGTGAAGCCCCTGAAGTGTATAAAAGAAGTAACGATGCCTGGCACATGGGCAGATGTGATGGGAGAGCTGAAGAAGGAAGATAGGAGCAAGAAAGCTGGGGATTAGCTCCTGAAGATCCCTTGGCAGGTGTGAGACCCCCAGGCTTGTCACGGTGCAGGGACCTGCTGCACTGAGCAGCCCTGGGAGGATGTGAGACCCTTGGGCTCATCACGGTGTGTAGTCTGATGCATGGAGTCCAGGCCCTAGGAGAGCAGTAGAAGAGCAGTAAGGTGACTCAAGCTTGCAGACCCCAACAAGTGGCCAGCAACCACTGTGCACAGGACTTGGGCAAGGTCCATGAGTGGTGAGCAGTGAAAGGCTGCTTGGGTTAGCCACCCGGTGTGAGACTGGAAGGCCAGAGCCCCACATATGGCCCCCAATGAGCTTGAAGGGCCCCAGCGCCGAGCAGAGCACAGAGAATGGGGTGAGGTGGTGTGAGGCAGGTGGTTGAGAGCCTAGCAGCCTCACTGACTGAAGCAGCTAGCCCTCAGTGTTCAGAGCAGGGCATAGCGCAGTGCAAGCAAGTGTGTAGAGGGCCATGAGGACTGAAGCAGGCAACATTGCAAGGCTAGGGTGCCTAGGCTTGGGGCACCGGGCAGCAAGGGGAGTCTGGAGGCAGCATGGGAGAAGAGACCCCAGAGGGGAGCATCATGCTGGGATGAGCTGGGCCATCAGAAGGGCCGTGAGTTAGTGGAACATTGGGGCCTTTGAGGGGAGGTACTAGGAGTGGCCTCACTAGAGCTGGGTGGAAGACCCCTCCCAGTGGGTGGGTCCTGAGACCCTGTTGGGAGTGGGCGAGGGGACCCCTGTTCTCCTGGCTCAGGGAACAAATTCATAATTAGATTCCTATGTGGTTGAGGTTCTGAGTTTGTCATGCTTTATATTTTATAAATAATATTGTTCTTATTATTTTAGTGTTGTTAATCATGATGTTGATGGGTTTGAGAGCTTGAAAAGCTCTTTGGATCAGTTGTGCACATATTTTTAAGTACTGTGTTTTACCCACTGGGGTGAATATTATTGGATTTATTGGGTCGGGTAACTCATCTCTTGACTTAGAGATTATGAAAGTTATTTTGTAATATCAGGTATTCAATTAGTTCTGGCATGTAAATGTTTCAATTAGATTCACAATAATAAAACTGTATACAGTTAAGTGTACACTCATGGGGTTGTCTCTATAGGGAAATTGAGGGATCCGCATGTAGGATGGTGACATCTCTCCCTCAGCCATCCTAGCCTGTCACTACTTCCTCTCTATTTGACTGGGAGGGCACATCCTCGGTGTACCTGGGTTACATAAGGGCAAATCTCTACAGATGTTCAGGAATGTTAGATTTGGCAGAAAATGGCTGGCCTGATCTTATTTAGTTCAGGAGGAGGTCAACTAAATTAGATGGGGAGCACGTTAGCCCATTTTAGTGAAAACTGTATATGTTCAGAGTGTAGCCCTGGAGCTTGGAAAGCCCTGCTGCTCATCCCAGCCCTGGGTTGCACTCTCCCTACCCCCCACCACCCTGACAAGTCTATTTTTAGCCCTCTGACCACCCCATCCCTGGATTGGCTACCCCTTCTCCCCTGTGGACCTACAGCCCCTTCACCCCTAATCCTGCCTGTCCCTTTCTCCATCTCACCTTACTTAGATTGGCTTCCCAGTGCGGCTCCCAGGACATCTGCATAAGCAGGACCCAATCTAAAATCACATGGCTTAAAGCAAGCCGTGGGATTGCACATTGGGTCCTGTGAATGTGTACACATCTCCCCGGTGTCTGCTTCTCTTTCTGTAAAATAATTTGTAAAGTACTTTAAGTTTTACTGGTGAAAACATTAAATATATAAGAGCAAGGGATTATTGTTTCTTTGTAATATGAAAGGAAAGCCTTCTAAGTTTTAAATTTTTATCTCCTGTTATGCCAGCACTGAGAAATTAAACACAACCAAAACCCAAAGCCTCTACAATAAATTTTTGTTCCATTTCTTCAGAATCAGTTTATCATCAGAGAACACACAATTCAATAAAACCTATTCTGAGAGCTGGGCTGAGATCATCAATGGTGCTTGCACACAAATGGAGAAGTAAATGAAGCAGAGATATGCTTTAGCTCAACCACATGTTACTGGGCTTGGTAATGTTCACTTTTCTTACAAAGAAATAAAACCTCCCTAGACTGCAGGAAGTCCTGAGTGAAAATATGTAGCCTGTACCATACAGAAAGTTAAATTAAATAATCATTGATAACTCTCTTGGCCCTTAAAATCTATTATGGGACCCATTTTTTGTTTTGTAAAGGAAAATCCAAAAAGAAAAAAAAAAGAAAATACATTTTTCCCAAAATATAATATAACACAGAAAATTCACTCAAGAATACATCTCATTCTATAACTCTCCAGTATGCACACAGACTGTGTATAGTTGTGCACAGGTTGAAATTAAGTTGGCCAAGCTATTGTCAAGCTCCATGGAGGAAGCTGCAGAGTTCTTTTAAAAATCACCCACATTTACTGAATATTTAACAATGTCAGGGCAGGAGTGGGAGCCACAGCAGCCACCTGTGTAGTTTTAAACACGTGTACAACTTAAGCAATGTTTTGAACAGATGGGATTCAAGACAGGTACAGAAACTACAGTGGTTACCAGTTATAAAGTAGATTGTGCAATTTCATTAAGTCTTGTTTCTGAATGTGTTGTTCCTAAACCACCCTTTCTTGAATAAAACAACCTGATGAACCTTTTACCTGCATTTCATTTCTCAAAAACAATTAAAAAGGAAACATATATTATTTATCAAAACATTATTGTGTATTTCCTCTGATCAGTAGGCAAAACTGTACAACAGTAATAAAATTTAAAAAGAGACACGCTTGAGGTTTTCATGAAGTCAGCACTTCTCAAGATTTAATATTTGTATAAATCATTGTGTAAAGCTAAGCAAACAGTTTTGATTATTTTTTAACTTTATTTTTGTCCTCACAATAATTATTAAATGATCCATTTTTGCCATTAATAAGTGAGGAGATGCTGTAATATATAGCAGAGGGATGGATGTGCACAGATTTAAAAAATAAGGTTAGATTCTATAGGGCTAGATTCTAATTTTGCTTTCACTTTGAAGTAGTATTTTGACTGATGTTCTTCCATTCATGGTCATGACTGGTGGAGTACAATGCTATACAAAATAAGTATGTGCATTAAAATCTGTTCTGAAGGTATAAGAGGGAAGGCATGTTTGTTAAAGCTGACCCAAAAAGTGTAGGTTATGCCGTTTGGGCTCAATATTTCAGTATGAAAGAGAGCAGGGGGTTGTTGCTATTGCCTTCCCTTAAACTTAATGTGAGTGCTGTAGCGATGAAAGTTTCTCAAAGCAAATGTCAGTTACCTCGAGTTACCTAGGGACTTTCTTTTCCTGACCAATGCAGCCTGTTATGGGCCACATGCCTTCCCGAGAGAGAACATTGTGGTCAAGCATGTTCTTGAGATCTCTTCATTGGTAGACTCTGCTATCAGATCTCTATGCCTTTATGCTTTATATTTATTAGAGTAAGCAAATGTAACTCAGACATGATCTAACATTTTTCTTCTAATCAGCCAGTTTACAATGCACTCATATCAGTTAAAATATATTCTGTCAGTTGAAGAAAGTGTGCTAAAAAAGTTTCAGAGATGTCTCTTATTGATGTTTCACAGTGAAAAGCAAAGATAACTATTTTTGAGGGGTTTTTTTTCAAATTCTGTTAAAAACTAGACTTCTCTCTCTCTTTTATCCTTGCATTTATATTATCCACAAATCCTCCTGGGCTAAGCCTACCCTTCCAGGCTAAGCCCCAAAATGTTATGCCCTGACTTGGAAGTAACCAATTTGGAATGGAGGCTGACATGAGCTTAGTTTATTTTCTATGTTCATTCAGTCCCAGACACTCTGCTGGCTGCCAAGCATACTCTCCTTTCAAAAAAAGACTATACAGATGGGGTCTAATTCAGGTGTTCTAAACACATCTCTCTTTGCTACAAAGTGATTCTTTTCATTGCCATCATTAACCCCATTGACTCAGTCACTGTAGAATGGCTGAAATTGCACTTCTGAAACACTCTGCTACTGAAACATTGACAGACTCAATAAATGCATTAAAACATACCATTCTGCTTCTGTCTCTTGACCAGCTCTGGCCACAACTAGCTTCCTTTTTAAATATGGACTAGAAGACCAAGTGACATTTTAATCAGGCAAACAAAGGGGGCTTTTTAAGAAGAGTGATATGTCAAGCCTTGTGATATTTTGACAGTATTGGATTTGGCTTTATTAGGCTTCTGTATTTCAGTTAGTTGTTTATCCATATTCCCTGCTCCCCCTTTTTAAATTAAGCTTAGTTCATATAAATATTATAAAATCTCCTGCTATTCACAGAAATGTAGTCACTGAAGAGATTAATTCTTTCTGCAGTCATGCTGCTTCACTTGGGTAAGATATATTGCAGTTCAGATCATGTACAGACATTTGGTTTCTCCTTGGAGAGTCACTGCTCTCCCAGGAGAAACAATGAGCATACAGACATTTAAGATTTTTCTCTTGGAGCAAAACTGGCTACTATGAGACTAAAATAATCTGGGAACAATGAGTGTTAAATCATACCCAGGATGAACTCTCTTGGGAAAGCAGATGTCTGTACAACTTACCCTTCTGAAAGAAGCTACAGCACGGTCCTCCACCATCCCAGGGTACTTTGCTCCCCTCCCCTAAAGGAGATGGTGGGTGTGTCTACATGTGCACTTTAATGTGCAGTAGCCTATTTTACTGCACATTAAAGCATTGCGTAAAAAACTGTGTAATTATGCTAATGAACACTAAAATAGGCTACTGCATATTAAGTGTCACTTAAAAAACCATGCATTTTCATTACTGCACTGGGGATTAAGGCAGCCTAATGGATATTCCTTTAGTACCTCATATTGGAGGTACTAAATATAATGTGTATTAGAAAAAGTGCCTTAATGCATGTATAGATACACCCAGTGTGCCATTTGTGGGACTCTGCTGCTCCAGCTGAGCAGCTAACACAACAGGCCCCCTTTAATAATCCCCCTGCTGGATGGAGATGCAGATAGTCTGGGTCAGCCAGTCAGGACTGCTATGTTCCCTGCTGCTATTCTGTTTCTGGGCAGACTGAGAAAACCTGCAGAACATGCTGAGATATGTGCACAAAATCCCCCTGACTGCTCAGTGTCTCTGCTCAGGTCTCTGATATTCAGGGGCTCTGCAGTCACATTTCTGTTCAGGCATCTCTGGGTAAGACTTCTCCCAGACTAATTAAATATATGTGTGCAGCCTTAGTTTGGAATATCACACAAGTCTGAAATGTCTCAGCCAGAAGCTATGTATTTCAATAGATGGTCATTTTATTTTGTAGGAGTTCAGTTTTCAGACTGATACTATGAAAGAGAAGAGAAGAGAAACAGTTCCCTGGATAGACATGTACATAGCCTGTTACACAAATATGCATGGATGCAATTTTGGTTCATCAGACTATTGGTATTTTATACTAATGGACATCTCTATTCATTTCTTGATCTTCCTATGTACTTTGGATAATCATTTACACACTCTGGACTTTTCAACAAGTTCATTTACATTGAGTGAAGGTTGGTATCTTCTGTGTTCTTCATTATGTGGGCAATACGTACTAGGTTTGAGGCTAAGAGTAGAATTCAGTCAGTATTAAAAATGGTTGCTTTCCATTTCTTCGTTTGCCATGTTTATTGGCTAGGTAGTTCTTGTCAACTCTGAGCTCTATTCAGTGTATACTGAAGAATAAACTTAAAGAAAATCTGTAGTATTATGCTGGCTGTAAGGCCTAGTCAGCAAAGTTGTGGAGACTGGGAAATTGGAAGGTGTCCAATGAACATGAGCAGAAATATTTTATTTGCCTGGCATATTGCATTTCAGAAGCAGAAGAAGAGTGTGTATTTCTTTCTAGTGGGATGGAATGGAATCAATTTGAAATACATTGCTAATGGTGGGATCAAATTGATGGCTGGCATTTATGACTCTGTATATTTTGCAATGAGAATTTATTATGCAAGATCAATTTCTCAATAAAGTTCCATTGTTTTTCTACTTTAATTTCAGTCGCCATTAAAAAAGGCAAAACTGTTCCAGTGAAGAATTGTATGGTGTTGTCAATTAACACAATATATTTGTTATCCTTTTTATTAATTTTCTGATGTTTTGATAACCCACTAAATGAACTACCACTAGAGAAATCTGTTAGTAGCTGCTAATAATCCTTAGTATGTGTCCCTAGGTTTGTTGAGAAAAGCAAAATTGTTGCCCTGTGGGGCCAGGCCAACCCTCAGGATCTCAATATTGCACTGTTAGACAGGAGGGTGTGACAGAATTGCACATATACAAACACACAAATCAAATAGATGCATACACATACACACTACCAGCTCAGGCACATACACATCCAAACCAGCCTAGGCACATGCATACCTATTACCAATTCAAGCACATACACTATACACCCAAAAGTTAGACAAAAATCAATTGTCCATACCCGCACACTCAGTACACATACACAGATCACTAATGCAATAATTATACATGCAATGACATTATATATATATATACACACACACACACACACACACACACACACACACACACACAACCCACCTACATATAGGTAAGTTCCTAACTTGGATGGCACGGTATATATGTGTGTGCTTGGGGTACCTGGGATACTTGGGGGAAGACTAAGGTGAGAGAGGGAAAGTTAATGTGTAGGGAGTGAAAGTTGCCAGAATTGAGATTAGAACTGGTGGACTAGAGAGAAGCTGGCTGAGGAACTGAGGCTTGGGTTTACATAAGGTAGATTGGGGCTGGAAACTGAAGCAGACAGCTGAGATTTTGGGAGGCAGATAAGTGGTGGCAAGGAGGAGACAGTCAGGAGAGAGAGAGGCAGAAACCTGGCAGCTTGAGGCTGGAAACAGGCTGAAAGTGTAGAGACTGAGGGGCAGATGGTGGCAAGGAGGAAACAGTCAGGAAACAGACAAAAATGCAGCTCAGGGTTTCAAAATAACAGGTTTATTAAACAGACAACACACTATACAGCTCCATGAAGTTATTGGTTCGCACGCACACATGCACGCTCTCACACACACACACACACACACAATGGCAGCAGAAGAAAGACTCAGTGGAAGGACTGGAGTCCAGGTAGGGAAGAGAAGCAGAGTCCAAGTCCTTGGTTGAAGAGGGGGTAGGGGGTGATAGCTACCTATCCAGGCTGGAAAGGGGGCCTTGTCCAGTACGTGTTGTTCAAAGCGGGGTTGCCAGCAGGGCCTCTGAGTGGATAGGTGGTGTGGCATGGTGCTGATCCAGATGGAGAGGCTGTCCCAAGGAGTTGGTCTTCACTCCCTCTTTTTATGGGGTAGACTACCTCTGCTCTCCTATGAGGAGGGCCTGTCCAGGCAATGTCTGTCCTGTTCCAGAGGGCTTCAGGTGTTCTTACTGAGCATGTGCAGCCTGACACAATGGTGGGTTGCCTCATTTGTTTCTTGAATGCTGAGGGTGGTTCCAGTGGCTGGGTCAGTGGTCCAGGTATTGGTGTTGATGGTTTGGTCATTCAGAAGGAGCTATTTTTAGACCTACTGCCATTGTCTCTCAAGCACCCTCATTCATCCTCATTCATTCAGGAACCAAGTTACATAGGTGGGGTAGGTATGAGTCATGGGTTACACAACCGGGCCTGGGGACAGGATGGAGACTTAACAAACAAAATGGAAACTTGACATGACTTATGCTAACTTATATATGTAGGCCTAATTCATATAGTACCAGTAAAACAGTGATACAGAACAATAAAAATCAATATAAACATAATAATTATATAATATAAAGAAGGAGAAAAAACAAAACAATACAACTTGCTGCCAAAATAAAATGCTGAAGCTTATCCCATGTCTTAGCTTACCTATACTTATCTATAGGAAATAGAGAGGGAGAGAAAAAGTCAGAAATGGTTGGGGAAGGGGAGGGAATGCATTTTAAAATAAATAAAAAAAAGAAAAACTGGGGGTTTTGCTACAGAATAACATAAAAGTCAACGTGTTGCAGGCTTTTAAAGGGTTGGTTTCACAAGTGATCACTAGAAGTCAGTTGGAACTGGAGGGGTACTACTTACAGCCTTTGTTAATCAGACTTTCTCTTCTGAGCATATAATAGGTAGAAACAAGCTAATAACACTTTTCAAAATGAATTACTTTGTTTTCTTTATAGTCCTGTTTAGAAACATGATGGTGATGAATACCCCATTTAAAACTGAACCTTCAATGTTAATATAATAAATAAAAATCCTACTTGGTTGTGAAAATTATTTAGTCTTTACTTAGAGGTGGAAACTGTGCATTTTGAATACTAATGAAAACCTTGTTTTTTTTATTTTATATCACTGTTAGTATGGGTGCTACTGCTGGTTGGGAAGGGACAAAAAGCAAAGAAAAAACTTGCACAATTTTTTTTCTGACAGTGGAGGTGAAAGAAGATAATATAGGTACTTTACTATTAAATATTGAAAGGATGTAATGCCTGTAATATACTTTAGTATTGGTCTTTCATTCATATCTCATGAAGGATGGTATCACAAGATCTGAAAGTAAGGCTACATTTTAGCCAATAAGAAAATCAGTGGGGTTTGTAAGAGATTCCTTCAACAAACTTAATATGTTGCCCTCCCGTGGTACCAATACTGCTGTTTGTCAAGTCTAAATTAAGGACCTGAACAAACCTTTCTAGTAAAATGTTGCAAAATGGTGAGGAGTGTGTGTGATGGGTTCCTAGGAACAGATATAATCTTTAATATATTTTGCTTACTTTAGAGTCAGATATTAATAGTGTGATTAGATTTGACTATAGTAATGTCTATTTTTGTATGTCTAAAGGATTGCCTTCTTTTCTAAGGCTGAAGTAGAGTTTGAGAAATAAAAACTGTCTCAGTATATAGGCTGTCTTAACCAGTCTGCCATATCTAAAGTTTTCTGAAGAGTTTTTATGCTTACCCTTTTCTCATATTAAATCCACTGATTTACTCTGAACAGGCAAATCTTATTTTCTAATTCTGTCAGAAGTGGGGGGAATGACATGGATAATAGTTCTGCTGATATTAGCAAAAGAAACCTCAAATAAAAGATACCCAAAACATGAAGAGGGATATGGTGAGACCAAAGAAGTAGATGAGTATATTGCCTCTTGCCTCAGAAAAAAGAGAATTTCTGTTATTAACTGAGAATCTGAGCTATATTAAACTTCTGATTGCAGACATGCTGTAGTGTCCCATGGCTTGCACCCTTTTTTTTTACAATCCATAATGCCTAATGTCATCACGGTGGCCTCGGATGCTTTGCTGACAGCACAATTTGGAGTTGAGTACCAATTTCTTTCACCAGCAAAACCAACTAAATTATTTAAGGAGACACTGCTCTCCTTGGAAGTAGGCACATATTCTCATTTTACAAATAAAATAACCTAGCAAGGGCCCAAAGGAAGTTCATGGAAGTTCAGAACCAGGAACATAATCTACAAGAAAACAGGTTGGGTCTTCCCTAGATCAAAGAGCCTGTAAAAGAAATTTCTCAAAATCATGTATTCATATGGTCTACAAAACACTTAGGGCCGAGCTCTGTTTTATCTATTAGGCATGTAAATGGATTTAGGTACCTAAGTGCAGTTCTGTTCCAAGCTGCTCAAGGCCCTGAAAAACAAGCCTTTAGCTACATTGAAAATTTCAGCAACATGTGTAAAATATGCTTATTAGACTCATTGTACCAATAAGAGAATTGACACACAAAGGTAGTTCTGTGATGTAGGTGATTCAGTTTTTATCCATGTGAGTGAATACTATTGCAGAATTGGAGAAAAATTTAAGACAAAACATTATTGAAGAAGACGATGGCAGTGAACACCATAGGGAAGTAGACAAGAAGAAGGGAGTTAAAAACCCTGAAGAAAATGTCATTAAAGCTGTCAAAGTGAAGACATTTGTTTGTTATTTCCCAAAACACATGTGTTTTAGGTACCTCTGAAATGATTCTGGGAAATACTTTGTCAAAATGGTAATGGAACCTTTGACTCATCTGTTCCAAATGCTCTCTAGGGCAGTTGGCAAAAAGGTAGGGAGAGAGAAGAATATAAAAGAAAAAACCCAACCACTGCAAGCATCCTTTCCAGAAACAGACAAGCTAATTATGTTAGTAAACTACATAGTGAGGTCACCCTTACTTTCTTGGATCCATGATAACATTATCATTCATGAAATTTTATTTGGTAGTTGTCAGTCCATACTCTCAACTGGTTCTTCTATACATGATTCATGAGGGCAAAGGTCTCTAAAATTTCCACATCATACTGAACAATTCTCTGCTTCTTATATTGTGCTACATCTCTCTCTCTTATACACCGCATTTTTTATTTTTTATTTTTTTGGCATTGTATAGTACTCTAACATTACAGTTCTTCATTTCCCATTCATGGTACGCTTATTTTTCTCTTTCTTATTTTATCTGAATTTTCTGTATGTATACTGGAACATAATATCCTCCCTTCCATATCTTTGAATCAGAACCCAGTGGAATACTATAGAAATTGGTACCAGGAACAAATGTTCTTCTATTCATTTATCAATGACCTGTAGCAGAAGAGACGTACAGGCTTGATGATTGTTACTGATGATACAAAACTGGAGGGGGTTAAAGGGCTAATCAATACAGGGAAAAGGGGCATAACTTTTTAAAATGGCCTGGAGAGAATAGTACTTTCCTGGACAAACTGGATTTTATATATTAATATAGGAAAACATTATACATTAACGTAGGAAAGTTCTATGCAATGTTTCATGGCAATAAACCAAACTACAGGACCCAAAAAATATTCTTGTTTGTAAAAAAGGAGAGAAATGAGGGACTGTGCATTTCAATTGCAATGTGTCAGTCTGGTTACCATTTCATAAAGAGTATTTTAGATACTCTATAGGATGGAGATCAAAACAGAATTATATACAGATGTTTGGATATTCATTATTTTACAAAGCTAGAGAAATTTACTCTGCGTTCATGGAGAAAAATAATTGAAATCACCTCAGGGAAAAATAGACAGTTCTGACGGGGATAGAGATGTTCAACAAAACCTATCTGAGGTTGTGTGAAATAGAAGAATAAAGGGAAACAAATGTAAGATGGATAAATCATAAGCACCTAAATTCCCTCCAGGTTTTCATTTGTAAATATTACCCCTCTTCTTTTAAGCTGGTTTATTTATTTATTTATTTTTAGAACTGCTATATGATTTTAAACAGCTCTCACTTTCCACCTGAGAGGTACAGTAATTGTATTTCAGAAGTGGGTGAAGTGATTTCTCTTTGGATGTTTGTGAAATATTTACAGCATGTTGGGATCTTTTGGTAGCAAAAGATCTGTATTATTGTAAATTATTCTGAATATGAATATTATAAAATAAGCAGTAAACAGTTGAGTTAGAGAGTTGTTAGTTTAGGGGAGAAAATGCTTCATTTGTGGAGAGGATAACTGGAAGCGAAAGCACCACTACTTGATTTCTGACTCTACATGTTTATCGTGTGGTGTTTAGATAAGTCACTCGATTTCTATACACCCTAGTTTATGCATCAGTTGAATAAGCATAGTAAAAAGATACCGTTTTCCCCTTTGGTGAAAATTTAGGGGTCATTGATTCAGCATGTAAAATAGTAGCTGAAGCACATGTTAAATTAGATATGACTATTCCAGCATAGATCATTTGTGTGTTAAAAAAAGATGTCAACTTCTTTTACTCCCTGTATTTGTGATTATTTTTAGTTATTGGGCATCTGAATCTTAGGAAAGCATTGATATTTCAAGGCACTGTTATTATGCCATGAAACTCTTCTGGAACTTTTCCTTCCTTTCTCTGGAAGTACATGTGAAATGTGCAGGATAACTACCATAGTCAAGCATCTCTCTTACTCAGTAGTGGTGGACAGCACAGCCTATAGCAACACTACCTTTCCCACACAATCCTTCAATTTTACCCTGTTAAACACCCAAGAGCCCAAATCTGGGAACAGCCATAGAGCCAGATTCATTTGCTGACTATGGATATGTGTTATGCATGGAGCCATATTCATTTGCTGACTACAGATTTGTGTTATGCATTAAGACTAAGTGAATGACTGTATTGCAGGTGTTAGAATGTATTCCTACTTAAATCTGCACTGATGATTAATAGAAAAGACAGAATTTTGCAGTCTAAATTTAATCTATTTTTTTTTTTTCAAAATGGGCAGTTATCCTGCACATGGATCTTGAGTTGGTCTAGAGAGAAGCTTTTTGTAATGATCCCAGTGAGAAAAATATCTGAAGAATTAATCTTTTCCATCACCTAGATGTAGGATCATTATAGAGGGGATTGTAAATAGTTAATATATACAGATACTGGACTAACATGACATTATTATGTATAAAAAATACTTTGTTCAGTGGAAGCAACAAAGTACTTTTGGCTTAGACCAAATCTCACACAGCTGCTCTGAGCTCCCTCTAGAAAATCCTTGTTTATTTTGAGCTAAGGCAGTTGCACATTTTTGTTTACAGTACTCCACTCTATTTCATACAATAGGCCCTTTGTATATAGACGTTAAAATTGCATTTGTTCCACTAAAATGTATTCTACTATAAACAGCAGTCCATCCATCTCCATGAGGAGCAGTTATTGGATCTTATGCTCATTTTAAGAAGGCTTTATTTTATGTTATTTAGTAGTTAAATGACAAGGGAGCTAATTACTGATGGTTGCAATCACACAGTGTACATGAAACAGCATTGGCCAAACACCAAATTATGAAGCTGGTTATTCTGTCGCTTTATTCTTACCAGGAAGATCATTTTGCCAGAACTTGTTTTTTACTCGTATAATACTGCAAACTGCTACTTTGTTTTTGCAGGAGCTGGTATAAGCATTCATTAAGAGTAATGTTCCTAACTGTCCTATTTAGGATCCTCAAAATGTCAGGATGGGAGAATTTCCTGTTGAGGACTAAGTGTTCTGGGTTTTTACACTGATTTTTCTTGCATTTTTTTGATGGTGTGATTTAAGCTCTCAAGAAAAAATGGTATTTATGGCTTTGGTGTTTAAAATGTTCTGTTTATTCACATAGTAGATGGAACACATGGACTGCCAGCATCCCATTTACTGCAATACCATTTAACTCCGTCATTATCTGGACGGGACTATCTCCCAGGACAAAGGGGAACTGATTTTCAGTCCATATTGTATCTGTGGCCTTGTCTTGAGCTTGAAAATCATAATACCCATGAAAGAACAAAATTAGGTATTTGCATCAATGGTATTATTATGTGGAGAGGTGCTCAAAATTTAAAACACCCAAACTTCACTTCAAAAATGAATATTTTTGGCAATAAGACCCAGGTACACAATTAGGAGGAATTTGGGAATCTAAAGGATCCCCCACCAAATATTTTGTTTTTATGCATGTCACCTTGGTTGGATTTAGCTATTCATGCATAAGTCTGATCAGGATCCTCAAACTAGATGCTCCTCTGCCTAAGTGATAGAAACAGAATAGAGGTTTCTGCAAAATACAGTGGCCATGGCCATTTTCATTCAGAAATGTGGCCAGAGGTAGAAGGGAAAAAAATTTTAAGTTTCCATTTTATACAGCATCTCTGTGGTTAGAGCAGTAGTTCTCAACCTTTTTAGATTTGGAACACCCCAGGATTTGAAACACCTCAGATTTGAAACACCTCAGGACTTTAGGCACCTTTGGATAGACTAGAGGTCCAACTTAGAAAATGCCAGATATTAGTTTTTACTCTTCTTTTGCCTATAGAAAAGAGAGCAGTTTTTTCTGTTGCAAACCACTCAGAAGGACCATAACTGGGTCTATTTTGTGAATCATGTTTGCAAACCTAACAGGGCTAAAATTGAATGGCACGCTGCAGCACCCATGAAAGGATGTCGAGGCACCTCAGGGCTTGGTTAAGAATTGCTGCATTTGTCCAGGATGTGGGAACGTAAGATTCAATTCCTTCCTCAACCTGTAGGGGTTCAAACCAATGTCATCTACCACCACTGTTGTCTTAAGGTAGGGGAGGGTCTCCACTTTTCCTCTTGAAGCTGTGCCACTTGAACAAAGATGATTCAGGATTTGTTACGTAGGACAGGGGGAGCAAGAGTGGAATTTGAATCTGTAAACTAGTGACTAGGGTCCTCACTGGGGTGAGGAAAGATTTGGGTTCTTATCCCTGCTCCAGACATTGCTTACATATTTTGCCTGCAGTAGTCATTTAGCAACTTATGCAAACTCTACCACAGAAAGAGGCTTTGTGACTCAAAGCCGATCCTACAGGATAGCAATAAAAATACTAAATAATAAAATACTTAGGGTGGGATTTCTACAAATATTCAGGCTTATTTTATTTCTACTCCTGTTAAACTCAATGGAAACATTTGGGGAAATTTCAGAGAAGTTCAGTTTATGAAGGAAGCTCTCAGCGTTGAAAATACAGATGTGGACTTTGAGTTTGAGGTAGTGGTTAGTATCTCTCTCGTAAAAAAAACCCCACAGAAGTTACTTATACAGTCCAAATGTTTCCTTTTTTCATGAAAGGAGCAGCTGTTACTGCTAAACTCCTGAAAGCCTGAAGTGTGAGAACAAATTCTGAGACCTAACCAGTGAAGTGAGGGCAATTAACTTGTTTTTGCAATTTAAATATTTCTGTAATTTTCACAATAAAGCTGAATGTGGATATCATTTTATTTAATCAGTAACATGATAATCTGAATAATTTACTACTGTGAAGTAATTATAGGGATTCATTTGTGAAAAAAATAATTTAGTTTTTCCTCTATTCAGACATATTTAAAATATTCAGAATACATTTCATGGTTTAGTAAGCCAAGAAATAATAAATATATTACAATTGCAGAATTAGTTAATAATATATACCCTCCCTATTTAGTAACAGTATGGGGAACTGAATTAATTGAATATGGTACAGTCAAATAGTTGCTGGCAACTTATTCATTTGGGTATTGGGAAGTGGAGCAGCTTTTACCTGTTCATTATGGTATGTAACCATGCCCACATTTTCTGAAGGCAGGGAATTGGGATATGTGCCTACTCTGATTGTTTCAGGTAGATTTTTTGTCGTTTCCTTCGGGTTTGCTTCATCCCAGCTCTCTTCCTCACAATATCACTAACTGCATACTGGATACTGGTTCAGATTTTTAATAGAAGATTGCTACTCTGTCTGAAAATTACTCCCTAAAGTTTTCTGCATTTCAGTGTTATTAACAGCTATCAAATTGTCCTCTTAGACAGGAAGGATTCTGAAGCAAACAGGGAGAGACAAGAGAAAGTGTCATCCCCGACTTTATACACTTGCATGGCTATTGTCAGCAAACGCTAATCTTGTACTTGGAGTGCAAGGACTGAAAGATTTTACAGCTACTGTTGGCACTAGTCTCACCAGAGGCAAGAAGATGGCTGCTCACTTGATAGTTCTGTTGAGCCCTGTTTTTAATTCAGGGCTGTGCCCCAGACATAATTGGGGCAGAAAAGGATGGAGCATTATATCTTAATAAAATTGGAGTCTCCTTGAACCTGGATTTCTTATAGTGGTAGCATTCAGCTCTGTGCCACTAGCTCAATTGCCTTGAAACAATCTTGAGACATTTAGCTTTACAAGCTTTGTTGGCACTGTCATTCTTGTTCACAAAACAGAACAAATTAGAAAAAGCTATTCCAGAAAGGAAAGCTTTCTCCTGTACTGATGAGTTGTCTCAGGAGAATTAGCTGCAGAAAGTAACCATGTTATTTTACTGAAACAAAGAAGCCGAGCACAAGAAAGGGAGAAGGGAAAAATGCACTGCAACTGCAGCGAGAAAGAGTTAAGCCATTTTTCTATTTACATGGTTTATTTCACAAGTGTCTGACTCATTGGGCATAACCAGCACAGTTAAATTACAAAATTACTATTTGGTTCTTTTTTTATTGACTACAATTCAAGGCTGCTTCAAGCCTCCCAAATTTAATCCCCCCAGCTCTTTGCCAAGAACATTACCTTTTATTTTCAGTGTTAAACTGTATGAGATACCCCTAAGGCTACATGTGAGCTCACTCTCCATGATAGGAGCTAACAGAGTGTATCAATTGTTCATGATTTCCTATTCTCCTGTAAATTGGGAGAGGCGGGAGAAGCAGTGGAATGCGAATTTTGTTCTGTCAGCACTTCTTTCCAGGCTCTAGCTCAGGCAGTGCATGTTTTGGTAATTAATTATGGACTGTTTTCAGCTCTTCATTCTGAGTTACCATTTAGCAACCTGTCAAATACTGAACTAATGAGCCCATCACATATATTTTGATGTGCTTATTTTAGTTTAAGCATCAGGATCCTGTTTTCCTCCCTTTGGGTCAAATGAAGTTAAGAAACCAATCTGAGATGGCTAACATGAAAGAAAAGACTCTTTTCACACACCCAGCACAAACATTTAAGTTTTCTATCAGTGTGTGTCTCCTTGTAGGTCATTGCAGCTTAAAGCCTCAAAGATTTTTTTGTAAATTTATCTTCCCTTGCACCTTCTCCTTGTTCTCAAACTGCTGTGCTTCTATTAGTTGTACGAAAGGGGTGAAATAATGTTCTGTGACTGTAATTGCCTCTATGTGGTGGTGTGATTAATTTGGGGGAAATAATTAAGATTTCCAGTTAAGCCAATGAATACTTGTTACAGCATATTAAAGCAAGGAAGATAAATTTCTACAGGAGATCATTTAAAAATACTCCAAAATTTACCCTTTTCTGTTTTACATTGTTTGATGACAAGTTTTCATAATGTTTGAAGAAAACTCTCTTTAAAAATATATCTTCTTTTTATTACTGAAATGAGCTACATCCCAGGTTAGAAAAAGCATCTAAAATCAAGACAAAAATAATCTCTTGCTACAAATAAATCTAGAAAACCATTTTCCAGTTCCATGTTATCCTTACGAATATTTGATTTTGTGTGTGCTGTTGTGTTCAAAATAGAGATAAGGATGAGGTGTATGTTTATAAATAAAGCAGGCAAGTGTGTGGGGGGGTATTTCTTTTATATATTCACCTTCCAAAATATGTAGATTCACCTTGCACTCATCTGAAATCTATAAGTGGTGTATAGCACACATTTAGATTATTTAATACTGTGGGGTCCTCAATTTACATTTTTAAACCCTAAATATTCATTCCCTATAAATCAATTTATCTTCTATCCTATTCATACTAGCATATGAATGGATAACTGTTGGTTACATGAAAGGGTACTTGTAATCCCTAGCAGTGTTGCAGTCCCAAAGACCATCAGTATAAGACTATCAGTATGATGTAGGCATAGTATCACAAACATCATACATGCAAGGACATAACTTGAACCACTTACATGAATAATTATATGAATAACATATGTTTAGGATGTGTACCTACACATATATTCAGTATAATTTTGCACTTAGTTTTTGCATGATATGGTATAACATGATGGAGTTTTTATGATGTCTGTAATTTTAATGATCTATATGAGCGAGACAAACCTTTTTGTCTTTTGGATGAGGTATATGCAACTTGCTTGTGTTACTTGTCATGCAATATAGCTTGTTGATGCTACTTTCCATCAACATACTAAGCTAGATTTACTTTTACTCCAGTTGAGTTACTCAAAATCCATTAAACTATATATCTTGTGCTGTTGTTGATTATACTGAAAATATTGTCCCTGTGAAACCAAAGAAAATTTTATAAGGTTAGAATGTAAAGGAGGTGATGCTAAATAAAATTTAATAGAATTGTATCTCAGCTAATCATAGCCTACATCTTGATATATTACAAACATAGCACATGGAGAACTGATTAATATAGTATCTACTACTAGTGACCTTGCTATACTGTTAATTTTTTTTTAAATCTTTTCCTGCAAAAAAACAGGTATCTACGCTACCTTGGACCAGATTCAAATTTACCTTGAAAGCTAAGTAAAACTGGCAGAAGGTATTGTTCGCCACATTTGTACTGACTGCTGATTACACAAGTGTGTTTAAAAGAGAAACTTTGGCAATTGGCAATATGGGTTGGAGAAATGGAAAAGGCATCTGAGTTTCAGGAGCTTCTTCAATTTATGAGGGCAGAGGAGAGGAAAAGCAAAGATTTGTTCATACTGCATAAACTACAATTTTATTTTCCTTAAATGAAAGCATTTAAAATACCCACTGGAAAAGGAATATTTGCTGGGTTCAGAAGTTACCTATATTCTTGAAAACAAGAGTCCATCTTCCTTTGATGTCTTTTGGTTGAGTGAATTGGGGCATGGCTTAATTCAGGGTATGGACAGCTGAAGTATACTGCTGTTAAGGGATGATGCAGAAACAGTTGTGCCTATCAGATGATGTACACTATTCTTTTTCCCTTGCCCTCACTCTTTTTCAGTGGTACTATTGCATGTCTACCAATCCACTGAGTTCAGTTTTGTCTACCAGAATTTGAGATGAGTTGTCTGTATGCTTGGAAAAAAAAATTCTACATCCCTCACAGCTGCCTCAGGTGTGTTTTTTCTCTCCTTCCTTTGTGTATGGCCCCTCTGTACTTTTACAGTGCTCCCAGGAGGGGGGGTCAATAGTTTATATGTAACCTTGGTGGCAGCGCTACCTGCAGCCACGTCCAAATTTTTGGGATCCTGGGGTACCACTAGGTCTTGGTCTGCTCCCACTACACCTACAGACTGGGAGCCACCACTCATTGGAGTGCTCTCCCGTGGTCCTCCCTGCACCAAACCACACACTACACTATTTACAATAATTTATTATTTACAATAATAACTGAGACTGAAAAATTCAACATCCCATAAATAACAAACAAAATATTTTCAATGAGCTCAATAATAATCTATACCAGCAGATAGAGCAAATACTTATCATATAGCAAAAACAATTATGTTATCAACTTCAACACTCAGACAACGTATAACGGGTATATACACTTAATCAGCCAGGTCTCCACAAAATCACTATGCCCGCAGCAAAGTAGCCCAAAGTAGTGGCTGCAATGGAGCCCCGGGGAGCAGTGCTCGCTCTGCTTCAGAAGAGAGGCGGCGATGTCATCATCTGGACAGAAGATGGGGGTGCCTGTCATGCGGCTGCTCCAGAGACCAGGGTTTCTTCCCTTTTCCAGTCTTTCCTGGATGCCTGCAATCAATCACACCATTCCCCAAACACTTCCCCAAGGCAGCTCCCCTGTGTTTGGCATGGAGTGCCCCTTCTCAGCTGTACTTTATTGAGCTCTCTCCTGGAGTTCCCACACAGCCATGATTCCCTGCTTTTTTCTTTAGCTCTCCCAGTAAACTTCCTCTAGCAACCCCTGTCTGATTCCCTCCCAGTGGCTCCCTGCACCTAGGGGTATAAGAGTGTGGAGGGGAGCCCATTTACACAAACCCAGCTCTGTTAGTAAAGGATACCAGATAGTCCTGGGTGCTCAGTAGCTGGTGGCTCCTCTGCTCTCAGTAGCAGCTCACTCAGCAACAATTCTTCTGTCAGTAGTCCTCTCAGAAGCAATTGTCCTGGTAGCAGCCCCTCAGAAGCAGCTCTTCTCAGCACAGCTTCAGCTACCCTCTCCCCAGCTAGTCTCCCCTGTTTGTTGTTTTCCTGGGCTTCCCGTCCTGGAGTTACAGCTGTCCAATCATGTGCATGAATTCTGTGTGCACCGCCTACTGCAGATCCTTGTCCCAAGAGTGCAAACATGAGGGCTGTGCAAAATAACACCATTTTGTTTTGACTTCCATTTCAACATTTCAACAGGATAGTATTTCTTTTCCAGTATCATTTCATTTTAAAGCACTGTTCCATTTTGTTGAAACTGTTTCTCTGTTTTGACGCTGTTCTGGCGTTTCACCTATAGACTATAATGGGGAAGCACACAACTGCCTGTAGCTTTGTCATTTCTTGGCATATTTGGATGATGGTAGGGATGGTACGGCAGGGATGGTAGCCCCTTCTAAGGGCATGAAGCCTACCATGTTTCTAGGAGATAGGTGCAGATGTATATGGGAAACTGCACCTCAAAGTCTTGAAACCACAACTCATATCACTTGCAAGTGTGAAGGCACAGGTGGGGTGAAACAGCAGGCCTGGTAGCCCCTGTTGAGACCATGAAGTCTGCTAAGTTTGAAAAAGATTGGTGCAGGGGTTTCTGGGAAATTGCATCTCAAGCTGCTGAGAAGCAAAACTCATGACATATGTGACTCTGTGTGTGTGTGTGCGTGTGTGCGTGCGTGCGTGCGTGTGTGAAGGCCCTGCTGTTTTTCCATCCCTCCCCCAGAGCACTGGGATTGGAAGGGACCTCAGGGAAGGATGACAGTCACTGGCTAGCTACACAGCCAGTATCAGAGCAGTCCTTCCCCCTGCTTCCCCCTCTCCTTAGTTTCTGTTTCCCTGCAAGCAAGCCCACCTTCAAAACTCAAAACATTTTGAAACTTTCAAAATGCTTTGACTGCCCTTGTTTCGTTCCAAGGCTGTTTCGAAGGCTTTCGTTTCATTTTGATTTAGCTGTTTCGAGCTCAAAATGAGTCAAAACAGCGTTGAAGTGAAACACCCAGTGAAATTTTGTATAGCCCTAGCAAACACCCTGATTGAGCTTGCAAGCTCTGAGGAAACCCTTTAGCACCTTTTCATATGTAAAAGGGATTGACTTTTTTATTAATGTACAATGTGACTTCATATTCCCCCACACTCAGATATCTGTTTGAGAAAGGAGTAAGCGCAATATGATGTTCCTCCATATTACACCATATCTTTACTATATAGCCACGTGCTCTTTGTTGTTGTAAACTTGTATTTCACAGCTTTTAATCTTCTGCGTTCATCATTTCTTTTGTTTACTTCTTTGTGTTGTCATGTTTGAAATTATACCCCAATTATACCGCAACCCATCAATCAAGCATTTACCTATATGCACCTTTGTAGTCTCACTGAAATAAAGTCAAGGTTCTAGAACTGTTTCCAAGACTGGGCCTTATATATAGTCAGTAGCATAAATTAGGGTGGGTGAGCATGGCACCAGATCCGGGTGCCAGCTTACTAGGGGTGGCAGAATTATGCCTCCACCCTTGTGGAATCTGTATCCAGGTAGCAAAAGCAGCCTCGCAGCATTGCCAGTACAGCACCAGCAGTCAGGTGCACAGATTATTCTGCTGTAGAAGCAACAGCCAGGGTGGTCAGATGAAGGCCGTGGTTTCAGCTGCAGCAGTAGTAGCCGTGACCTATTTGAATTAAAAAGGCTGTGGGCCTAACCCACTAAAAATTGGGGGCCACCACTGGTAGGGTGGCCAGAGCCTTTAAAAATCCAATAAATTATGGAGGAAAAATTATAAAAAAACAGGGTGTGCACGTGAGAGGTCATAGGGGCAAAACAAGTGCTCCCTTGGGGGACACCGTGCAGAGCATGCCAGAGAGTGCCCAGTGACACACGAACTCAGCCAGAGTGCTGGCCAGTAGTAGCTGTGACCTGTTTTTGAGTCCCTGGCCTAGGTAAAAGTCCTGTGACTCCCTCCACTGCTCTTGGAACTCCATCCCCTCCAGCATTCAGCAGCACCACCCTGTTCCCTTCCTCCCCCATTCTCTTGTAGGGTTTGCCCAGAGTACAAACCCCGCTCATTATACCTCTGTATATAGTAATGTCTTTGAGGAAGGAATTCTTCCTTTTTTGTGGACTGTGAAAGGTCTACAATAATCTTGTGTACTATATAACAAGGGTGGGAATTCATCATTTAACTACAGAAGTTTCTTGTTTTGAAGAAACATTATCAGGGTGCTTCTGTATGGTATCCTTAACTTAGTGGCCTGTCAGTTAAAAAATTATAGTAATTACTTTAGGAATAAGTCTCTTGATGTGTTCAGATTTTTTGATTTAAGGACAGTCCCATGTGTAATTACTTTCTGCTGTTCCTTTTCTCTTCCATTCCCAGTCTCCAGATTAAGATATATAAATATTTATTAATACTAATAAGATAGAGCTTTGTCTTACGTACTGTGCTTCTAATAGCTGTTGAGCAATTTAGCAGGTTTATCATAGAGCTGTTTTTTTCTTTGTTCTTTTTATGCAAGTTTTTGAATGTTTCTTTTGTTAATTTGAAATATTTAGTAATGAGATAATTTGCTGATTTATAAAACAAGCAGTAATGCATCTATGAGGTTTTGTATGCTGCCAGTGCCTTTCTAGACAACTGTAGGCACTGATCTGATCTCCAAAAATCTATTGTATCTCTTAGGCTAAGTACAGATATTCAAAAAGCCTGAGTTGGAATCAATCTAAGTTATGTGGTTTTCTGTAAGTGACCTAGGTTCGATCAGTAGTAAACAGTACACACATTCACCTTTGCGGGGAAGGGGATGCAGGATTCCTGAAGTGGCCAAGGCTTGCAGGTTGGGGGTGCTTCTGCATGCCTCCCAGCATGCCCTGTGGGATTCCTGGGCTGATGGAGACTGCTGAGTGCAGCTGAGCTCCCGGGTCACTGGGTAGGCTGCCATGCATGGGCAAGCATGTCCCCATACCTCCCCGCAATCCTAGTACTCTGGGACCCTGTAGCTGTTGGCCAAAAAAGCCTTGCAGCATCCCATGGCCCAAGTACCTGCCGGCAGAGGCTAAGCCATGGAGGTCACAGGGTTGCCTCTGTACAGGCCCAATCCCCATGTTCTTCCCCCTGCCACCCCAACCCACCAAAAGTGAGATGCTCACACTGGCTCCTGCTCGGGGTGGGGTGGGGGGGTCCATGCTAGGGTCTGGGTGTTAGGATGCCTGGCTTTGGCCATTGAGATATGGTATGCAGGAGCCAGAATCAGGCTCCTTGGGGCTGTGCCCAAGCATGGGGCATGGGGGTCCCTGGTTGGGTGTGTGGGAGCCAGTGCTGGGCTCTGTGATGCTGTGCCTGAGTGCAGGGGTTCTCCTGGGCTCAGTGTCAGGTGTGTGTGTGTATATTTTACATTGTGGGGTGCTTTGTGATAGGGTCTGGGAGCATGGCCCAGAGATGCAGGTGCTCATACAGGGGAGGCAGATGCCTCCCCCTGCTGCCTACCTGTGGATGACAGATGGTTGAAGGAGGGAGTCGGGGCTGGGGAGAAGGTCTGTGCTGGTTCAGCTCTGGGAGAGCTTGGGGGCACTTCCCTACATGGTAAGGGTTGTGGGAGGCCACAAAGGAGACTGGGATGCCAGAGGAAAGTGATCTAACCTGAATCAATAGGGGATCTGGTACAGAAGTTTGATTCACCAATCTAACCTAAATCAATTAGATTTGAGTGCACATCAGACCAGGTCTGTCTGGGTTCTGCCATTTTTAGATTGGTCTTTGTACCCCAGACTTCTAAACAGTTACATGTTTAGATCAATTTCTGATTACTTAGACTGGTTTATATGTAATATCTATAGCTGGTCTTAGAGTTACCAAGATTAAAGGTAAACAAGTAGCAGAGAGCAGAAAATGAACTGCCAACTTTATATGACCAGTAATAATTATTTGGATATTGAGAGTCAGAACACATCAGTTTGGGTGCATGCTACCCACATTTATTTAAATACCAAACAGAGTGTACTCAATAGAATGATAAAGACTTGACACATGTTAGTTTTATAGCTTCAGCCAGTGCATGGCTGTAGAGCATTTTTAATGGCTGTTCACATGGTAAATGGTCATGTCTCTCAGTGCCCTACATATAGTTGTTCACATGCACCATTACAAAAAAGTTCCAGTTTGAAACAGGAACATATTTTTTGTAGCTGGTCCACCATTTTTGTGACAGATCTTTTATCTTTGTAGCATTACAAACAGCTTGAATATGGGGACACCTTCTTTTGTAGTGCTTTGAATGTTTATCCAACGCCTAAAAGAAAAAGGGGCACTCAAGCATTTTTAAATCTGAAGTTCTCAGGAATTTAATGCAACCTCCAAATACGATATTATAGGGAAAGTTCTAAACATATAAAGCAAGAGAAGAGACTGTGATTGGGTGACTTTGTGTTTTGTTTTGTTGTTGTTGTAAGTGTTTGTTTGCCTCAGAGGCGTTGAGTATATGAGTAGCTTATTTGCTCTAGATGGAGTTCTGCATGCGCAGAATTTCTTGCAATAAAACCAGGTACCTTTCAATGCTGCATCAATAATGTGTGATAGGGACAGTCGTGGCCCCCAAATGGAGGATGCTCACCACTTGTGAGGCATACATATAGGGGGATGGTGGAAGCCATGTAGAAAACAACTTAGTAATACAAAGGACAGCTTTTGGTTTTTCTTTAAATGTTACACATATATTCAAATATCTTTCTGTCAGCTTTCCATAAAGCTTCTTTTAAAAGTAAAAAACCCTAATCTGTACACTGTAATCAGTTGCCACATTGATTTAATACTTACAGTTGATTATTTGCCTATGCCATCACAAAATATAAGATTATTGTTATTTCCTTGTCAACGTTTTCAAACCATTGCTTTTCATAATAATTCTTTATCAGTATTACCCTCCCACTCTTCATTTTCTGCACCACGTGTAAAAGAAGGCTTTGTAGGGTATGAAAGCTTCTATAGTAGGTATTTTTGGAAATAAGAAACACTTAATGTTTTCCATTTTAAGTAGGTCTTTGCCATTGGTAACAATGCCACCTACAAACTGAATAGATATCTTAGGTAAGCAATCAATCATCAGGTAGATTCACATAACACTATAATTCTTGGTAAATTTATCCATTATCACCTTATGTGGTAAAAGCAAAACTTTTTTTTTTTGTACTTCACTAAAGTAATTATCCTCTGCCACAGGGATCTTTTTTCAAAGCTACATTAACCCCTACAGTTTAAATGTCATAGGACTCATCTTTAATTATGTTTTTCTCGCTCCATTTTCTTTTTTTTTTTTTGGCATGGTTTCCTTCTCTCTCACTTCGACATAGTTGAAGGTTTCTAGTAGCCCAATCCGTTGTTGACCAATATTTAAGTAAATTTTGTAAGGTAATAGGTCCTTGGTAAATTTAATGAACTGCTGCTGTATGGTACACTCGGAGTCTATCATAATGTAGTGTACATCATGCATTTCTAGGAATAAAACTGGTTTTTACAAGCTATATAGTCTTCTGTGGAATCTTGAGCCATTCAAATCCCTCCTATTTAAAAGAACCCAGGATGAACGGACTTTGTAAGAGATGTATTCTTCTCTTGGACCCATCCTGTTATACTGTGCAGCCTCACTGTGGCTCTCTGTGTAACTAAATAAAACAGTCAGTATAATGTCTGATAATAGATTTCTACCAAATTGATGATATGCTAAAGAGGACTTCAAAACTAAAAGATCTGGGAAGTATGCAACTTGGATATATTAGCTTTCCCTCACCTTCAGTTTTTGCGTATTTCAGCTGCTTTATCAGATGAGTATCTCATGATGATAAGTTTGTAACTTCCAGTGACAGACTTCCTGGTAAACCCTAATAAATTTTAAGCAATTACCTTGTTCTTTGGCATGTTTTGTCATTTTTTATCATCTCACTGATATGATACCTTGCCAATGCTTGAAAGCCTGCATGTAGCCATTTCCTAGTTTTGTGTTTCTCACCAGTAAATGATCTTATTTTCCAATGTAATGTCAAATTCAGCAAATATAAGGCAAAGAACTAGGACTGCAAGAATTACTAGAATATAGATCAAATAAGATCTTCTAATAGTGAGTGTCATGAGGGCATGGAATTAATACCGTTGATTTATAACTTGAGAACCCAAAAGACTGATTCCACTTAAAGTGTTATTTTTAAAAGTCATTACAAAAGTAGGTTTAATTGATTATATTGCCATTAGTCTGGCATTATTACTACACTATATACTAATACAGCATTCCGGCTGTGCTCTACACTAATACAGCACTCTGGCTGTGAGGTCATTGAGGCAGGGACAGTTAGGGTCTCTTATCAAGCAGGTCTGGCTGGGCCAAGCACATAAATTACACCTGCCCCTGATCCCTGGCTAATGTGACTGTCCCAGTTCTCTGCAACCAGATAGTCTAATGAAAGTGCCAGTCACTTCCACTCAGTCACTCACCTGAGTCACGCCTTGATGCAGCTTCAATCTGTTCTGACAAGTCTCACATTCACTGCTATGTCTGCTTCTCCTTATTTCTGACTTGGTTTTGTTTGGCTTTTCCTGGCCCTGATTTTGCATCTTCCCTGAAAGTTGGTGTTGGCTCTGCTTTCTCTAGTCCTCCTGGCTCCTAACTCATCCTGCATTTCTCAGTC